>NC_141023.1:49620000-49730000 GCF_052040795.2 Danio rerio | reverse complement strand
ACACCATGTACAACAGCAGCATGGCTGCACACGGTAGTAAGGAGATGCACAAATTATTATTTTTTGTCATTATTACGAATTTTTGCAACAAACAAGCATATATTTTAATACATTCATACATACATAACCATGTTCATGTTTTACCGTCATGGTAAAAAAAAAAAAAAAGGCTAAAATAAGAACCGCCAAATTTCTTTATCTATAATACCTAATAATAACTCCTGGATAGCAGCCCTACAGCATTCTGTCACTCGATAAAACTCGAATGCCCTGTCAGAAAAGTCTGATGGTTGGAAATTACCTTTTTACAGTTAATGTTGTTTTCGTGTGTATAGATGAAAATGGCGACAGTGGAAATGCACAATATATCTTAGATCTTATTGCCACATTATATCATTATGATATTGTTGAATTCAGTGAGCTCCTGAAGATAAATACCATAAAATAACACATCTGGAATAACTACCGCAGTTACAACCTTCTGATTTCATTTAAAGCAAGAGATCACGATAACATGAGGATTTGTGCAGGTGCTGTAGTGGTGTTTAATTTCTTAGGGGTACATTTTGAAGCCCTTCCCCTTCACAGTCTATTTTAAGGGCCAATGGGAAGGGGCAGAGGTAAAATTTTTAGGTTTTCAATTAACATTATTTAGGATTTGTGAGCTGTTTTTTCTCATGGGTACAAAAATATGCCTACAATGTAATGACTGGTAGGGATATACTGAGTGGGCGTATGGTTGCAGTAATGTTTTCCATGACCATACAGACACACACTTATTGTAATGATGAGGGTGTAGCAATGGAGTTAAAGTTCCACTGCCCTGACCTTTGCCTTTTTATTGGATTTACCCTATTTGTATTACATTTTACATTGTTGTTTGCACCTGTCTTGACCTCTGCCTGCCTGGCCATTCTTTATAATAAAGTTAACATAAAACCGGCAGCTAGTTCTCTGCAACTTTCACATGGTCGCCCACTGAAGCTAAGCTGTACCTGGATGGGAGGCCACATGGGAAAGATAGGTTGCTGCCAGATATGGTGTTACTGAAATCAGCAGGGAGCGCCCACTTGTGGTGTGTGTGGGCCCCAGTATAGTGACGGGGACTATATACTGCTCAGGAGCACCGTATTTCGAATGAGATGTTAAACCGAGGTCCTGACTTTATGCTCAATAAAAATTATTTAGAAAAAGAGTAGGGGTTTAACACCCCCCCCCCCCCCTCCCGTGTGTAAAGTGATTTGAGAGTTTGGAATAGTGCTATTTAACAATTTAAAAAAATAAATAAATAAAAATAAAAACACGGGCAAAGTCCTAAAAAAAAAAAACAATACCCCACACTGAAGTAGGGATGGTTGATGCGATACCAACGCAGATGTTACTTAACACTGCTCCTAAGCATTTCAAAACACCCAGGTCATTTGACTTAAGCGATTCAAGTGATCTGCCATTTCATAAGCATTCTGAGACTTGACAAATCTGTGTTTGTGAACAGGGTGAAACAAAACCACTATCGTACCTAGATTAGTGACCTGTGTACGGGCTTAGTGCACCTGCATTGCGGGTGTCCTGAATCTGCTTGTACAGAAATTCTGAAATTTTGATTTGATTCATTCATTTTTTCTTGTCGGCTTAGTCCCTTTATTAATCTGGGGTCACCACAGCTAAATGAACCGCCAACTTATCCAGCACATTTTTTCATGCATCGGATGCCCTTCCAGCCGCAACCCATCCCTGGGAAACATCCACATACACACACACACACACACTACGGACAATTTAACCTACCCAATTTACCTGTACCGCATGGCTTTGAACTGTGGGGGAAACCAGAGCACCCAGAGGAAACCCACGCGAACACAGGGAGAACATGCAAACTCCAAACAGAAACGCCAACTGAGCCGAGGTTTGAACCAGCAACCCAGCGACCTTCTTGCTGTGAGGCGACAGCACTACCTACTGCGTCACTGCGTCTACATTTTGATTTGATGTATTTCATCAATGATCATTTTTATGAACAAAACAACACATATTTATTTACAAAGAGGATATTTGGATGTTAAGACAAAACCAGAACAGGGCAATAAAAAAAAATATATATAAAAAAATAAATAAATAAATTACTTACTCGAACCCAGTACATTTGACGGGCAGAAACACTAAGCATTCCACTACATCACTTGATGTCTTGCCTATACAATGTGGAGTGTAATTCCTCAATTCTTGTAACTGTTTCTTTGCTAAAGTTGTTTCAATGCAAAAACTAAAATGACCGCTAAGCATCACTGTAGAGAAACATTTTAAAGCCTCAACAAAATGTATTCAACTGTTTTAACATTTCTCGAAGCCTCGCTCTGCCAACAACTATAGTGAAGGTTTGAGAGTGTGGTGTTTATATCATGTATGTAATCAACGTCTATGAGGAGCAGCTGTGTGTGTGTCTGTGTGTGTGTGTGTGTGTGTGTGTGTGTGTCAGTGTCTAGAATAGTAAACGGTTTCAGCTGTGAGATGCAAAACATTATGGGAGGTGTAGTCCAGGTGAATGGCAATGTTGGGTCTGGTGGGTACTCCAGCTAATGATCGTAACACTTGTACAGCTATCTTTAAGGGGATCTTCCAAAATCTTCATGATTTTAAAACTGCACATGCTATATATATCATTTCCTCCTACCCAACCTTACCCCTAAACCCAACTCTTGCATGAAACAATCTGCATTTTTACATTTTCATAACAGCTATTTATTTGTGATTCATGAGGCATTTTCCTTATGGGGACCCCGAAAGAAATGTCCCCAAAATACACATTTCACTGGTATTGCTATTTTTGTGGGGACATCTGGTCCACAACATGAGGGATACAAGCCATACAAACACACACACACACACACACACGCACGCACGCACGCACACACACACACACACACACACACACACACACACACACACAGACATGCTTTCAGGTTTATATCTCATTTTTATTTAAATAATATTTTATTAGTACTACTACTGGAACCCATTCGCTATTTGTATCACTCCACATTTCACTTAAGTAAAGTGAAGGAGGGAATCCAAAGTCACTAGAAAAGTAAAATACGACTGCATTTGTCATGCATTATAGTTTTAACATTTTTCAAGGAATGAACACTTGCATACAAGAAGCCTTTTTAAACTCCAAATGTGTAGTTTATATAAATAACTAGCTCATTTTATTAAAAAAAGAAAAAAAAAAAACTTTTTCTAAACTGACAGCTTTGAGATTTGAATCTGTGACAATTGAGTGATTAAGTGATTTACATAATTTTGATAACTGAGATAAACATTCTTTAGAAACATTTATCGCAGTGATTACAAGTGGACTTGAGGATCTGGAAAAAAGATTGAGAGATTTTGCTGTTCTATGTATAGTGAATGATATGAAGCTCTTGAACCTTAATTTGTGAGGGCATACCATAAATATGCAGTAGATGTACAGGGTCACTGCTTATTTGAATATTTAATGTTAATCCCTTCCAAATGGTAAAGCAGTATTTTTCTTTTAAGCATAGTTACTGTATATTCCCAAAACACAAAATACTTAACATATACTGTTGAAACCAGTTTACATACACTGTATAAAAAAGGCACTCAACCATTTAAAAAAAGTCAGATGTTAATGTGACTAAACTTTTCCTTTTTTATTTATTTATTTATTTATTTATTTTTTTGTGAAATTGTTATAACTTTTCTTGAAAGTCAAGTTTACATACAATAAGAATATTATGCCTCTGAAAAGGCTCAGGTGATGGGGTCAAGGTTGGGAGTTTCTGATTGGGTAATTGACAACATTGGAGTTAATTGGAGGCACAACTTAAGAATAGTAATTAGGGAAAACCTCAAACACATTGCTTCCTTTTGTGACAACATGGGAAAATCAGCAAGCCGGAATCAACAAATAAGCCAGTTTACAATTTGTTAAATTTCACTGGGAAAAAGAATAATTTTTGGAGACTTGTCCTGTGGTTTTTGTCTCATGGTCTATGTCTGATGGTCTATGTCTGATGGTAAATCATACTAAATGTTTACTATTTTATGTCCATTAGAATTACCATAATGATTTACAGTTGCTAAATGCCAGAATAATGAGATAATGTTTTATCAATTTCTAGACATTCAACAGTTTACATACATTTACTTGGTATTTGTTTTGCTTTACTTTTAAACAGTTTAACTTTGTTCAAATGCTTTGGGTATCCTTCCACAAGCTTCTAACGATAGTTTGCTGGATTTTTTTTTTCCCATTCCTCCTGACAGAATTGGTGTAACGGAGGCAGATTTGTAAGCTGTCTTGGTCGCACAAGCTTTTTTTTTTTCAACTCTGACCACAAATTATCTATAGGATTGAGTCAGGACTTTGTGACGGCCACTCCAAAAGCACATTTTAACTAATTTGGCAGTATGCTATAGGGTCATGGTCTGTTCGGAAGACAAATTTGTGGCCAAGTTTTAATTTCCTGGCTGATGTCTTGAGATGTTGCTTCAGTATTTCTACATAATGTTCTTTCTTCATGATGCCATCTATGCTTTGCAGTGGACCAGTCCCTCCTGCAGCAAAGCATCCCCACAACATGATGCTGCTGCTCCCATACTTCACAGTTGGGATGGTGTTCCTAGGCTTGTAAGCTTTCCCCTTTGTCCTACAAATGTAACTGGTGATTATGGCTATACAGTTTAATCTTAGTTCCATCAGACCACAGGACATATGTCCAAAAAATATTATTTTTCCCAGTGTAATTTAGCTAATTGTAATCTGGCTTTTTTGTTGATTTTGGCTTGTTTCACACAAGTAAGCAGTGTGTTTGAGGTTTTCCTTAAATACTATTCTACAGTTGTGCCTCCAGTTAACTCAAATGCCAATCAGAAACTTCCAATATCTTGACATCTTCATTTGAGCTTTTTCAAAGGGATAATAATCTTATTGTATGTAAACTTGACTTTTAAGAAAAGTTATAACAATTTCTCAAAAAAATATCTCTCAAAAAACAGTTGTAAAAGCTTTTACAATGTTAAACCATTAAAAAAAAAAAACCTGTATTCCAGTTCAACTGTATATTTCCAGTAATTTCAGTTAAATGTGACAGAGATAAACTACTTTGTTCAAGTAAAAGTGTCTTTGGAAATAAGTGCACACCCCTGTACTCAGTGGTGACCCTATGGCCCATTACTGAAAGGCTCCAAACCTTAGCTGACTCTTGTTTCTCGTATTTTCATGCCTCTTCTATCATGTCCTGTGTTTTTCTCCGATTTCCATCTCTCCCGGTGCAGGGCCGGTACGGCGGTGTAATTTGAGCATGCTGGGCACTCTATGCTCAATGTTGATGGAAGGATGGGGCCGTGTATTGAGAGGTTACATGCTGTCCTATTCGCCCGGGCTGCATGGATCAGTGACACCTTGTTTGGTGGAGAGGAAGTGCAAATGAGTGTAGAATGATGGAGCACAGTACCTCAGATTTATCCTTAAAGACCGATGACAATGATGAACCTGTTTTCTCTCTCTCTACCGCTGGAATAGACTCCATTCACACCTGAACTGAAGCCTGTTTTCTGCCTGAGTTCACATGTGCCCATGTGTGTTGTTGTCATTGCTTTCTTAAGCGGATAAGTGTGTGTGTGTGTGTGTGTGTGTGTGTGTGTGTGTGTGTGTGTGTGTGTGTGTGTCATGTTAGTGCAGTACATGATAGATAATCATTGCCTTTCCCTCATGTCACAAACACACCAAGTCACAGATGTGAGTATATCATCAGTCATGTCGAAATGGCTTTAAACGCTGCAAACAATGAGATTTTAGAGTCAGAGCTTTTTATTTAGCATTTTGTGAAATAAAATTATAATAAAATATAACCAAGCACACAGAGACTGCTAATATTCATTGGCTTGCTTAATGGACCAGTTCAGCATATTTCTTTGAAGAAAGCTAATCAGAACAAATACAAATTATGGTAGTAACAACATATCCAGATAAGAGAGCAGTTATTAAAAAAGTCTGATAAGTATCAAACTAATAACTGCTTTCTTATCTGGATATTTTTTATGTTTATCTTTTGTTGTCATGATTTGGGTTGGTTGTTTTTCCGATGTGATTTTAAAATGCATAATGTGTTTTAATAGGGCTGTGTATTTTTTCATTAGTGTTTTCGTTGCAATGACTGCTTAAAATGGACGACGCGACAGCTTTGAAGGCAAAACACCTCATGACAGGCACAAACTCTTGCAAAACACTGCTGAAATTGAAGCCTGGGCATGTGCAGAAGGACTGCCTGATGGAGCCAGAGGAGGAGCAGTGTTGCTAACTATGTCCACTTAAAAGTAGCTAAAGCCTGCCTGAAACGTAAGTAAATGTTACCAGATGACATCACGCAGTAATTTGCATATCAGTGACATCATCATGTAGTATCTGACAATTGTAACCCCATCATGCCTCTACGCTCTGAGGCGCTGTGTGTTATATTATATTAAAGCATTACACCCAGATCCACAATACATATGTTCGTATTAACAAATTACTTTGTGTGATAGTGGTCTTTGTGTAACCACAACTCAAAACTACATCTTAATGTATTATACAAAGAATTTTCTCCAATTGACTGTCCATTTAGATCTTTATGAAAAATATAGTTTACTATTTGTAAAAGTAATACAATCACTTTGATAATATTTTTTTTTATTTTTATTTTTAAATATAACATTGATAATGAACAGTTACATTCTTTTAAACAATCACAGCTTGTGTTCTTACTTTTTTTAACTTGTGAAAATAACACATTTGTGAAAGTGACAACAATTATAGCACTATTGAAATTAACTGCTATCAAATTACCACCAATTATACAGGTTAACAAATATCAGCAAATTAACAGTTCTAACCGTTATAAGCCGTGGTCCTCATGGTGTTTAAATGGCAACATTATCACTTTGTTGTGACAACCAACAACTTAGAATCCTCAACCTGTTTGCAAGGTTGGTACAACGCTGTAGGACGGTCGCTACGTTGAGGCAATGCTGTGTGCTTGCTGGGTATGAAAAAAAAAATCTGTACTAGCGATTTACTCTACTGAGTGAAGTCTGCAGCCACAGTCACATTTTAAAAATTGCTAAAAGTAGCCTAATAAATGTTACAAATTGCTAAATTTGTGGCTAGGTGCTGTTTGAAAAAAAAAATGCTAGGTTAGTATCAAAAGTTGCTAAATTTAGCAACAAAATTGCAAAGGGCCAACACTGAGGAGCCGCAGAATCAAGCTTCCAACCAAACACATCAAATCAACCACGACCCCCAATCTGCTCACTTGACCACTGGAATCTGTACTATAACAAAGGCTCACTAATATAAGCACTTACATTTAAATACAAGCAATAATGTACAATTTAAAAACTGTGTGATGTAAGCTGCTATAATTTAATAAAACAATACCTGTTGGACTGCAGAAACGAACAATCTTTCATTTACTCTAGCCTGAGTTAGACTATTATGAGCACAAAAAAAAAAAACAATTCTCTTATAACAGGGTTGTTGGTATTTAGTATCTTCACAGGGAGAGAACTGACTCTTGTAAAATATGAACAATAACATATAAACAACACATACATTTTTCAGAAAGGTTTTTATTTTGAATTAGCAATCAACAGAATCCAAAGTGTATACATCATAGATAATGATTTACCATGCGGGAAAATTGTGCGTTTAAAAGCTAAATACAGCAAGATTTCTAAATATCAATAGGATATTAACACATCTCATCCCAGCAATAAAATAAAATAATCCTCGTCAATTTGTACAATAAACTTCACAGTATTAATAAATCAACGGACGTCCATCAGCTGTTGCAACATTGCTTCTATATTGTTTATTGTTTTCTGCATCCATTTTCATTTGGTTTATTTAATGTTTTAATATCTGTAAAAGAGGAATTTACAATAATTTTAATGTTTATTAGGAGTTTTTAAATAAAAAGTCAACAGCAAATGATGTATATAAATAACATTTAACATTTACAGCTCTATTTGTTTTATTTTATTTTATTTTAGTTTCATTCATATTTATTCAAGATTCAGTTTCTAGATCATTAATATGTTATAACAGTAAATTCAGTAGATTATCTCAATAACATGCCGAAACTCAAACTGTCAGAGATGTCCTTTAAATCAAGTTCAAATAACGTTACAGGAGATCGATGTGGAGATAGGCTAACAATATTTTGTCTTCCTAATTATTATTTCAGACCCATTAAGATAATTACTGCTAGATAACGATCACCTGTATTTTCCTTGTCATGCGTGCATCGGCAAACTAATAAAGCCAGATAAAGTCCTGACCTTACCGAATAAACAGTGTTCCTGTATGTCAGAAAGTACAGTTTGCTGCTGAATCCATTTTATCATAATAAAATAAAACAGAAATCGAATAATAACACTTCAATCTTCTGCTGAAGCTCCGACATCTGCTTTGAGAAACTGTCAATCATAACTGTCAATCACGATCACACGCCTAGCATTATATTACTGCTAAAAACATACTGTTTACAAAAATGAAGATCTGCACCTATATCAGCATGGTAACCACTGCCTTAATTGACCAAAATCATCTTTTGGGACATTTTATTGCAAGTGTAGTTGTTTTTTTATTTTTTTAATTTTTTCATTACACAAAGGAGGCAGGCTTTTTGACTGCTTTTGTACTGCAGCCAGACCCCAGGGGGCAATCTAATGGCATGTGACACACTTGGTTCGTTAATTTGTTCATTCGTTAAATAAATTATTCATTAAATCATTTGTTCTTTAAATCCTTTGATTATTTATTTATTCAACCAATAATTCATTCATTTATTCATTTGGTAAATACTGCATTTCTTCATTCATTCATTTGTATGGTAATATTCGTATGTAATTGTTTTCCTGCATCAATTCAGTCAGTGCAAAAATAAACAAGCATGCACTTATTACTCGGAAAGGTGAATTTAAAATATGCACAAAATCCCAGTTTGCATTTATTTTTACATGCTAGAGTTTTTTTCTTAATTGCTTTGGCTCAATTCTCGTTTAGATCTCTGAACAATTAGCTTATTGTTCACTTCAGAGTGGCATCTCGTACTGATTTAGGCACTTCGCAAATGCTTTGGGCATGTGTGCAAACAGTAAGTACAATTGTCTGCAGTTTGTACAAAAACTAATTACATACAGTATGGCTTGTTGATCTAAACTGATGGGCCAAATCTCATTTAAACTGTCAAGCTCTTCACAATTTCTCAATCTTATTTTATCGTGTAGGCCATCACACTCCAAACTGTTTATTCAATTATTAAACATCTGTATCTACACGTTTACACCATACATATGTTATATTGGCATTAAAATGTCTGCTAAATGGTAAAACAACTTGCTTTATCTATTTATACAAATCAGGTTTGGTAGCATAGATAGACAGATGGACAGACGGATGGACAGACAGACAGATGAACGGACGGACCGACCGACCGCAGCACAATCATCACAATCCTAAACTGCACTAACATGAAAGAGTTATTGGAAGACGTGCAATATCTGGAAAGGCCAACAAGAGTGACAGGATGTTCACCATGAATTTTATTTATTTGTTTATTTATTTATTTTATTTACATGGATTATATTTTGTAGTATTTGGTTGTGTATTTGGTAGTAACATTAGAAATATGAAATATACTATACAGTAATTGGACAAGCCAGATTGCACGTTGCGTGTTATACATTTGTAAACAAACAAATGAACTGTATAAATTCAAATGTTCATCTATTTATTTATTTATTTATTTATTTATTTATTTATTATGTACACTTCCGTATCTTTAACAAATATCAGACCCCCCCCCCCCCCCCACACACACACCTTAATTTCCATGGTTGATTGTCATTGTAAATAAAACAAGTAATCATTTTTAGGCTCACATGATGACAAATACACTACATGTTTTGGAGGCCTTGGCCAAATTAGTAAAACAATAACTAGGTGTTGGGGCATGAATGAAATGTTTTAATTATACATATTTAGTTAAATAAAGGTATGAAGTTTCAGCAAATAGTTTTGAGATTTGCACTTTTGAAAATGTTAGGTCTGTTTTGAAAAAAGTGTGCCAAAGATATTGAGAAAAACTGTAATTTGTATAGTTCAAATTTTATTCACAGATTATAGGATACTTATTCCAATATAAGCTGCCTAATATTTAGATATTATTAACATTAAACTACAACCAATATGTATGTTGTTTTAAAGGTATAATGTACAGACAACTACGCCTTCAAAGTGTGATAACTGAACTCTTCATATCTGTCTAAACATACATTTGACAGCAATGCAAAGAATATTTGATTTGCCATAAACGTGGTTTTACTGGACATACACACAGGAGCTTAAGAAAAATGTCCATCTTAGGAGAAAAAAAAAATCAGACAGTGTTTAGAGGTTTTAGCATCTGAGCTCATCATATGCAAAAAAAAAAAAAAAAATGTTAATATGTTTTAAACTATCTTAAGTAAATCCTCCCTAAACCTCACTGATAGTGTTAAAGAATGACAGTGGTGTACCAGATAAACTACTAGCTAAGTACCAGCTATAATACTAAGCAAGTATGCTTTATGAGAAAAGCCAAAGATAAAAAGACAGACATGTGGTACATATGTTGAAATGGATTTCTTTACAAATCTTGCCTTATGGTAAAAGTATTTGATATGACAATGATATGATTGTCTTGCATGAGAAACAAAGCAGAAAAAAAGTCTTCTTTAACTGATTAACCGTATTTAGCTTGAAAAGACACAACGATTTGTGTTCTTAGATTATCTCTAGTGTTCTTTTCATCTGAAAACTGCTTTGAATTGAATGCATGAGTATAGGTATTGGAGTTGGGCTCTCTAAATACTGGTATCAGCATCATCACACTTTGATAAACACGCACTGTCATATCAGCTGTACAGCGAGTGCCACTGAAAAAGCATGCAGGTTTGCCGGAACAGATTGTGACTGTGGAAACATTTTATCAGTCTGAATCATGTTTCACAGCAGTACAGACATAGTGTACAGAGTGTGGTGATAAATGTTTAAAAGGTTACAAATAATCTATACAAACAGCCTATACTAAACATTACCCGAAATCTAAACAAGATTGTTAAAACTGTAACAAATAAGGGGTTGTTAATGATATTTACCAGGAGAGCTACCAAGCAAGTTTACTATGATACATTGGAGACAGCTGTTGCCTAATGGTTCGACCAGGGGTGCATAAACTCTGTCTTGAAGGGCCAGTGTCCTGCAAAGTTTACTTCCAATCCCAATCAGACATACCTGGAAATGCTAATCAAGCTTTGATAAGGCTTTCTAAAAACATTTTTGCAGGAATGTTGAGGCAAGTTGGAGCTAAAATTTGCTGAACACCAGAGTTTTTACAGCCCTGGGTTATACTTTTGGACTTGTGTCAAAATTGAAGGTTCGAGTTCCGACAACAACAGGGATTTTAGATGTTGGGAGTGAATAACTAATACTCTCAAACCTTCATGACCATGGCTGAGGTAAATCTCTTCAACATACCTGGTCATTGTGTGGTCATCATACTAGGCCACATATTACGACTTTCCTTTTCCTTTCCAGATACATATGGACATTTAAACAGCAAATGTATTGTGCTGGCTTTGCACCAAATGTGGAGCACTGTATCACTTGCTCTAGTTTACCCAGTTTAGAATGTTTTTTTGGCCTGAAATTCATATGAGAACCTGCTTTGAATTATTTGAAATTGTGTGGGTTCAGGCAAAATCCACATCTTCTGCATATTTTGTCACATAATTCAAGTGTTTGCATTGATTTTGTATGTAACTTATTTATGTAAATATGTAATTCCATGTTTGGTGTGCAACCAACATTAGTTTACTAAAAATGCACTGTAGCATAGGTGTCTTGATATTACATGCTACATAAGCATTATGCAAAGAATTCTGTGGAAGTGAGGCATCCTTAATTAGTAATCCTCCCCATAGTCATAATTTGCATTGCATGTTGTTGGTGTTTACTGCCTCTAGTATTGATTTCATCTGAAAACGGCAGCAAATCGTGTGTATGTGTATGTTTCTAGAGTTTCCTACATTGTTACCAATCAAGGTTACCTCAATTTTTTATCCTGAATCTAAATAACCGAGTCCATTGAACTTATTTTATATTAAACGGACTAAAAACTGCTTGCATAACTCATACAATTAAGTTAGAACATAATTAACTTAGTTTAATGAGTTACAATGAACTAAAACATATGTTGTCTAATTGTTCAGATAAATGTTTACAGTGTATAACTCTGGAATGTTTATGTCCAATGTGCTTTAGATACAGTATATCCAGTGCCATTCACAGAGCCAAAGCTAGACTTCTAGGGAACATTCTGTACTTTGGGAGCGGGGACTCTGTAATAAAATCATTATAAATATGACCCCAACCTTAATCTTGTTAATGTAAAGCATTTTTTATTGTAAACAACAGCAAGTTAAAGCAGTAATACTATAATAAAAATGGAAATAACTAATAATATAATAAATGAAATACAAAAAAGGGTGCAATTGAAATGAACAATTTAGACTAATATTAAATTAAGTCATCAAATATGTTGCATTTTTTTTATTCACAGTGTGAATTATATATTTATTTACTCTTATAAATATTCATATATAGTTATATAGTTATATATAGTTGTTTAGTAAAAAGCAGTGAATAAATATCCAATTTTCTTGTTGTTTAAAATTAAATAACAAAGCTGTCACTTCAAGAATGAATGCTTAGATCTATAATGACAAACATTCGGTTCCTAACTGTTTATGATCATTTAAAGGTGCCACTGAGTGCATCGATTCAATTGTTCTCTGATGCCTACACAGTAAGTGGCTTGGTTAAACTGTTTTACTAAAGGCAAATTATCCTAATCCCAAAAATTGAGTGCTTCTTTAACGTATATGAAAACACAGGCAGTAAGAGTAAATTGTAATTATAAGGTTCTATCTGTGTGCTGAATGATTTTGAAATATTAAGCTTTAAAGTTTTGCAATCCATGGCGAACAGTATGGGTGTAACATTTTTTTTTTTTTTTAATATAAAATGATTTTAAAATGTAAACAACTTATAAAAAACATCCCATAATGTAAATAAGAATGTCAATAACTCAATTTTGACAAAAATGTCAGATACAACCTTATGATTATTAAGTGACAATATGATGCTTAAATGCATAAATGTGCATCAAACACAGTCTACGTGTGTTTGTTGCCTCATTGCAAACAAAATGCTGCAAATTTCACAATATGCCATCAAAATAACAAAAAATACATTTAAACAAATCTTATGCTTCTCTGGGGTGGCGCTGGATGAATTTGCAGTCTGCATTTTGTGTTCTGATAAGCTGTGAACAGAACAAGAAACATGAAGCACCACAATGCATCATATATCTTCAAATTCTGAACATTGTTTTCTACAAATGTATGCGTATCTGCATTCTGCACCATTTGACACCTTTAAAACATATTCATCTGTGTTAGAATAGAACAAACAGAGATGGACAATATTATATATCATATGTCTATTTTTCTGTTTTTGCACACAATCAAATCCCAAATTTCCGCTTCTCAAATCACATGTACAGAAGCTGTATATGGAACAGTGTCTTCATATTATAATGAAGAACATCAAACAGTAACATATTATTACACAATTTTTTTTTAATTGAGGTTTCACTAAATAATGGCAACAGCATTTGGCTTTAAAGGAAAGAAACAAAATGAGGCCATTATCATAATCTTTGGAAACCAAAAAAAAAAAAAATAAATAAAAGAAAAAAAATAAAACAAAATATTTTTCCACAGCTCTTGTCATTATTATTTGGGGATGCTATGTAGTTAGTAAAAAAATACTTTACATTTACTTTACATTGCTTTTAGGTTTCACTCAAAACTATGTCCGCTTCTTTTTGATCATAACTTAATTTTTTTATGTTTAATCAACTTAAATTCGTAAAAAAAAAAAAATATATATATATATATATATATATATAATGTTACTTTATTGATTTCTCTTGAAACAACATGAAGGAATTGTGCATTCAAAGCATTCAACTGAGTAAACCCATTACAATTTGGAATTGTTAAAATGACAACTTAATATTAATAATTATGTACATAGTTCATATATGTAATAATTTGCATAAAAATTGTGTACTGTAGCCCAAGTTTTTTTTTTTTTTTTTTTTTTGCAGCCTCAAAAGTTTTTCCTTTGCATTTTTAAAGAGTTTCATGTAAACACAATAACATTCAACTTGATCTACGCATACAGATTCATGCAGACATTGTATTATGTTTACCAGGCCAGTATTTGGCCGGCAACTAGCTCTCTTCAACTCTCACATGGTCACCCAGTAAAGCTAAGCAGGGCTGCACGCGGTCAGTACCACATGGGAAAGCTAGGTTGTTGCCTAAATCGGTGTTATTGAGACCAACAAGGGGGCGCCTAACTTGTGGTCTGTGTGGGTCCTAATGCCCCAGTATAGTGAAGGGGACACTATACTGCTCAGTGAGTGACGTCTTTCAGATAGGACGTTAAACATTCTAGGAATTCCTTTGAAGAAGTGTAGGGGTTTAACTCCGGCATCCTCGTCAAATCTGCCCACTGGCCTCTGTCTATCATGGACTCCTAACCATCCCCATACCAGAATTGGTTTTGTCACCTTTCCATCAATCAGCTGGTGTGTGGTTTGTTTTTCTAGCGCAATGGTGGATGCTGCACACTGGTAGTGGATGAGGAGATTCCCTCAAAAATGTGTAAGCACGCTGCAAACACAGGGAAAACATGCACACTCTACACAGAAATGCTAGCAAACATAGCAACAACAACATGAAAACATATTGTTGTCTGTTTGTTGTGCTTGCCATTAATAAACACCCCTAAAAATATTAACCTGGGTGTTTAAATGTACATACCAACAATGGCATTTAAAAAAATGTCCACTTTGGAACCTGATTTGTGCATTCAGTCACAGAAATGGCTTTGTAGTGTAACAATGTGCACGGGAATTCTTTTTTTTTCTTCTTCTTTTACTCTGATGCTCGGATTAAGTTTTTTTTTTTTTTTGTAATATATCGTGAAAGAAGAATAAAGCACAAGATGTGGGATGCTACCTGTGTGAGCCTTAATTTTCCTGCTGCTACCATGAGTCCACAAGTTGAGCTATCCTGTACTTTTTTAAACTCTATGCGTTACACGACGTGTTTCACATATATCCGGAATATGCAGGTGTAAGTAATATGAATCATCCACATATCTTTTGCGACTTCCTTATCTGAGATGTGAAACGCATGGAAAAGTTCCTTGAAGACAATAAATGCAAAGTCGTGCACACACATAAGAGACACAAATGTGCTGGTGGAATGTGTGTGTGTGTTTACAGCAGTTTGACTAATAAATATGAATTTGTAGCTAATCTGTCAGCCCGCAAAGCAGGATTTCCCATTGTTTACATGATTGCTACAGCATAACTTACCGTTAACGCTAGACACTGTACATGTCATGATCAATTTTAACAAATAAAAACACTTACAGGTTGTAGCTCACAGCTTCTGCTTTGAGGAGATTTTAGCCGAATCCAGCACTGAACTGGGAGAGATTCTGGAGCTGTTTTGTCAAATCATGCTTGCTGTGTATTTTATAATTCTCTGAAACATAATTAATATTGAACAGTAAGCACTTCCGTCTTTGCGTCAAGTCTTTTGGAAGCCCAAATACAGAAACAGACAAGCTCTGTGGAAACAGCAGCATTTAGACGCATTTTTAGCTTCATTTCTGCTATAACGTTAAAGCGCCTCTGGCCATGGCCCTTACCTGTGCAGTTTTGAGTTGGCAGTAACGAACCTTTGTGATCTCACAGGGGACGGAAGTATTTTTTGTAGTCCCCAAAATCCGTTCATTGTAGGCTTTGCTAAGCTAACTCTGTAAAAACCAAGGTCTCCCTTTGCATTGAACTTAGAACTTTTTACATTCAGAGATGTTGTTTATGTTCACACAGCCACATTACACATCAACTAAAGTTTAAAATATGATATCATAGTGGACCACCCCTTCAAGTAATTAAATGACCCTCAGGACAGTATAAGTTGTAATTAATATATTATTTAATCATGGTCTACGCTGCTTTCAGCCTCACCCAGAGAAAAAACAAACAAAAAAAAACAATGGTTTCCCTTCTCTATGCACACGCACTCATGCACACAAAGTTCAGCAGATTTATATTGACGAGCAGACCGATTTAATAGTTTTAATGTTTTCGTCTGTCTGCATGTGTGTGTATGTGTGTGTGCTCAGCGTCCACTCGGGGACAGCAGCAATAGTGCTAATGATATTAAGGCAGGGACAGATCTGCTCCATGTCTGCAGGCCTGCCAGTCAGCTGGTCTGGCCCCTCAACCACTCTCCGCTAATCCCATCCTCCTCTCCACCAGAGACAGGAAGAGAAATCTAATAAATAAATGAGAGGATGCACGAGGAAAAAAAATATATAAATTACGTCCTCGCTTCTCGTAAATCATGTTCCCAACTTCCAGTAGACAGGAGGGCGGAGCCTGGGAGTGGAGGAGACCAGAGGAGGAGAGACAGAGAGAGGGAGAGTGAGAGAGAGCGGGAAGAGCTTCTATCCTTCCCTCAGTCAGGGTAGCTCTCGAGACTTGGCGTCGAGGTGTTTTTAATTGATTTTTGATTAGCCAGACATGGGGGGTGTCCATTAGCAGGGGATGGATAAAACAGGAACAAAAAGAGAAAGAGAGAGAGAGGGAGCAAGAGGGAGCCACACTGAGTATGAATAAATGAATGGATGGTTGGAGGGCCGTGAAAAGCAAGATACTGAGGCACAGAGACACGTTGTCTCTCACTCTGCTTAATTGACTGTAATATTTTACTTAATTAGTTGCAATTAACCTCAAGTTCAAGATACTCAGTGGTTGATGAAGAAGGTGGGAACTTTTTCTCAAATATCTTCATGGTGAATTGTGTGAATGTCAGCTCACACACACACACACACACACACACACACACACACACACACACACTTGTTTGTTTACAGGGATCTGGATTTAGCACACAATGTACTATCTTCAGAGCTGTCCATTCTCTGTTCCACTCACACTATACAAATGTACTATTCCGTTTTCATCGTGTGCAACTGCACAGCATTTCAATCAGCAACATTTTTGTCCAGTATACAAACTGCGTTTCACAATCCAAAAAAAAAAAAAAAGGTTACAAGACAAAATGTCACATGTGACACAGGATTTCATACTGAGGGCTTTAGTTTTTTCTGTCAAAAATGGAAGACAGCATGAAGCTTGCAATCTAAGTTTTTCATGGGAAAGAAAAAAAAAACATGCACAAGGTAAGGAAAATAGCAGGGGAAAAAGGTTTTAAAGGGCACCTATGATAAAACTATCTATGGGAAGCTGTTTGGTCCAAACTGTGTGTAGGTATAGTAAATTTAAAGTCATGTTGGACTAATATAAAGACAATAAATACATTTTTAATAACGTCCTGACGTTAGACTAGAATCCAACTTCCTCCGATTTTGGGGCTCACCGCAACATCAATGTCTATTGATGTTACACTTTGACGTTGTATCAGGGTTGGGTCGATAGACAATGCTATCATTCATCCCCAATAGACATCACAATGCTGAGCCAGCATCGCCAATCCTTCACCTCGCCCCCTTCGCAAACCTGCTCACCAAATATATACACTTAGGCCCGGTTTACACTAATAAGTCTTTGTTTTAAAATGGCATTTTAGAACGAAAATGATCCACATCCACACTTGGGTTTCACCTAGAATTACTGAACAGCCCTACGTCTGCTAAAAACGCATATCACATGACCACACACAGCCACAGCCACACGCACACACACTGTCATGCGCTCGACTGAGCTTCAGAGAGCAGTGCATGTCGGACAGTTTATCAAGGATGTACCGCTGGATGGCATCTCACAATAGTTGTTAAACTTGATGTTTAATTAATCTTGTCTCTATCTAATTACATTTCAGTCTTTTGAATCTATCAGGTTACTTGTCACAGCATCAGTACACTGCTTCAATCTTTTGTTTGACACTTGTACATAGTAATTTTAGTGAAAAGCTTAGATACTGTTGGTTGGTTCCTGTTAGTTGTGCACCTTTTTTACCAAGCGAGTTTGTCGATGCCATTATAACGACACAATCATTCCGCCTTATCATGCCAGAGTCCCACGGAAAAAGTGACTGACAGGTGGTAATTTGTGTGTAACTTATGTTTATTTATTTATGATTTTTTTTGATAAGTAAAATAAAGACCATGTGGTTGAGGTAGAAACGATATGCTAAAAATATTTAATTTGTTATGAATTATTAGTTATTCATAAATATTTACAATTTACAACAATGCCATCGTCCATCGCAATGTTTCACATCAGACTTTAAACGATGTCAAATTGGTCAACATCGTCACAACCCTACGTTGTATGGAGGTCACATTATGACGTTAATAGGATGTTGGATTTTGGTTAGTTAATGCCACAAATTTACACCAACCAAAGATCACCTTCTATTGATGTTACACTGACGTCGTATGGAGGCCACATAATGACGTTAAGATGAAGTTGGACTTTAGTTAGTTAAATTTACAACCTAAAATCAACCAAAGATCACAGTCTACTGATGTTTGGTGGAAAAGCCAAACTGTTGAAAAACAAAACATATCATAGAGTTGGGTGGTGGTCAGCAGGAGTAGGTCCAGGACGCTGGATCTGCTGTCGAGCCCTCCCGAGGTGTCATGGGCTTAAATTGTTGAAACACCAAGGAAGGGGGGTGCCCATCTGATGACCGGCTGTAACCACAAACCCCTATAAAGAGTATATCCCTAACTCCCTAGCTGGTGCTGAAGGAAGAAAGGAGTGGGGAAGTATGCTACTGGCCCACAGTTGGTGCAGGGCAGAGTACCTGTAAAGGTGGACCAGTTGCGATTGTCCCATCGTATTTTGCATATGCTGACATTGTATGGATGTCTTATTAAGGCATCATTTGATGTTAAACTGACATTGGATTTTGCTTCCTGATGTTGCCAACAAAATATAAAAATATACCTATATCATATGACGTTGTTTGCCTGCTGAGCATATTTATTTAGTTCATCCAGTACACTTATCCTCTATGTCTTTGGACTGTGGGGGAAACCGGAGCACCTGGATGAAATCCATGCAAACAAAGGGAGAACATCCAAACTCCACTAAGAAATGCCAACTGACCAAGCCAGGGCTCGAACCTACATGTGGTGTTAACCACTGAGCCACCGTGTCGCCGATACACAAATTTGAGTGGCAAAATGCGGCAAGTGATGTTTTATAAACAAATTTCGGGAGGAGCATGCGCAGAAGTTTCAGTATCGAATACGTCATTGACAATTATCCCATCATCAAATCAGTTCTTGAGCAACCCCTATATATATACCAAAGCTGTCTTACCTGCAGCATCTCACGACTTTAGCATCCCTCCACAACCCCGTCACCTCACCTCTTGCATTACATTCCCGGGGGGAGTGTTCTGGGGCCGGGCTAGATACTTTGCCCGAATCCCAACTCCTCTTTGTTTCCTTATAAGGGGAATAACTCGAGTTGGGGTGTCTCCTCGAGCTCAGAGCCCTCCCCCCGGACAGCACGCCAAATATGCTTTATATTTAAACGAATGCAAGTGTGAACACGTGAAACAAATTTTCAATGAAATCGATGAAAATGCAGGAGTGCGGTTTACCCACCCACCAAATTGATTTACAGCAGCATATTAATGTCTCCTTAGTTGTCCTTAAGACAGAACGTGCTCAAAGCAACTGGGAATAAAAAGATCTGCTCAGCTCTTTGTCATCATCAATCCCCATCTAATGTGTTCAATCAATCACTCAATCAAGAGTTTTAAAACTATTTTTAAACTTTTTTTAAAACGAAGCATGTTTCCAAAGTATTACCGAAATTTTACCGTAGATTATAAAAGAAGACTCTTCAAACCCAGTTTGTGTAGGTTAAATAAGGTTTATTTTGTACATTAACATAATGGATATCCATGCAGTAAGGGATATTAATGTGTATTCTGTCACATATCCCATGCAAAAACAGCGCAAAGTGTTGTGTCTGTGTGTGTGTGAACTTTGTGAGGATATCGTTGTGACTCATCAATGCAGAAAGGCTTGATTTAACTCCACAACACATACATCAAATAATCATTGGCAAAGTTCTCACTGTAGCATTTCTCAAAAACGTTACGTGAGAACTAGCATTAAAGGCACGGTTAACAAAAACAGCTAAATTGTATTTAAAGCAGAACATTAGAATATTTTGAAAGGTATTATAAATAATGCAATCTGTGTTTTGAGCTGAAACTTTACAGACACACTATGGAGACACAAAAGACTTAAATCTGTAAAAGAGGTAAAATAGGTGCCCTTTAAAAATAAAAGAAATGGAGGAGAATGTTTACATACCAACGTTTTGTAGCAGGTCTACAGTATGTCTTCTTCCTTACTTCTGTCTTTTGTCTTATAGTCTTCAGCATTATAATTCCTTTTTGAAAACACTTTTCACATTGCAAGACGTGACACACTGTGCATACCCCCTTCATTTATCTGAATGAACACGATTTACCTCCAATTTCCACACAGACTAATGTTCTAAAATATGGGGTTGACAAAATTTTAAACTTTCTCTTTCAAAGAAGTCTTTTATTCTCACCAAGGCTGTCGTTTCACAGATTTTTTGTTCACAGTGGAACCGGTTACAATGAAAGCACACTTTGCAGTTTTGTGCATTGCTGGGCAAATGTGTTTTAATTTATTTCAGAATTTGTTTGTTGCCATTGTTGTATAGTCTAAGTTCAAAATCGAGAACAACTGTGCAGATGAAATGGCCTTGAAAATGTATCAAAGTGCTTTCGCACACATTCATACACACATCACAATGCGTTAGTTCTGTTACCCTATACACAAATTCATTCATTTCTTTCTTTTCAGCTTAGTCCCTTTATTAATCTTGGGTCGTCGCAGCGTAATTAACTGCCAACTGATCCAGCATATGTTTTAAGCAGCAGATTCCCTTCCATCTGCAACCTAGCACTGGGAAACACAAACACGCTCACATTCACACTCATACACTATGAAAAATAGGCTATATGCACAGCAAGAGTTTTTCAGCCAATGATGAACTTCCGGTGAAAGCTTAATGTGATTATTTTCAAATTCACAAGGTTCCTTTTACAACATCAATGTTGTAATGTAGTTCAAATATAATCAGTTAAATAGACATAAGCATCCATTTGGTTGTTAAAGCGTAAAAAGAGACAAAAGACTATTTAAATGTAGGCGCCCTTATTAGCAGCAGGCAAGCACAGAATTGAAGTTCATTCTTTCATTCATTTTCTTTTTGGCTTAGTCCCTTTATCAATTTGGGGTCGGCACCATGGAATGAACCGCCAACGTATCTAGCATATGTTTTTACACAACGGATGCCCTACCAGCTGCAACCTATCACTGGGAAACACTTAAACACTCTCATTCACACACATACAGTACGGACAATTTTGGCTTACCCAATTCGCCTGTACTGCATATCTTTGGACATCTTGGGGAAACTGGAGCCCCCAGAGGGAAGAACATGCAAACTCCACACAGTAATGCCAACCGATCCACTCGAGTCTCAAACCAGCTACTTCTTGCTGTGAGGCGACAGCACTACCTACTGCTTTAATTTCCTTACTTTAAAGACATGGCGCAGAAAAATATATGCTAATGCATTGCTTATTGTTAAGTCTGATACCAACTTTTTATCAAATCTCAGCCATGCAGAGAAAATTACTGTTTATTTTTTTTAAAGAAATTTGACCTAAAATGTGGCTATTTTGTATGGGATGGCATTTAACCAGAGGCCCTGGGGCTGACCAACTGGAATTTAAAGTTTGTGTGCACTCTGCAGGAACAGGACGTCAACGTGATGGCAGATTATCATTGTACCCCAACACCATCAGGACATTGCATTTTGGTTGGAAATGAAAATCGGGCTGACGTTAGAATCCAAAGTCAGACAGATGTCAATGTCCAACGTCAAGCAGACGTTGGATTTTGGTTAGCTAATGGCACAAATTTAAACCAACCAAAGATAACAGTCTTCTGATGTCACACTTTGACATTAGGATGATTTTGGATTTTGGTTAGTTCGTTTCATTTTCTTTTCAGCTTAGTCCCTTTATTAATCCGGGGTTGCCACAGCGGAATGAACCGCCAACTTATATAGAATTTTTTTTTCTATACCACCTTTTTTTGGACTTGTGGGGGAAACCTGACCACTCGGACGAAATCCACACAAACACAAGGAGAACATGCAAACTCCACACAGAAACGTCAACTGACCCAGCCGAGGCTCAAACTAGCAACCTTCTTTCTGTGAGGTGAACGTGTTATGCCGTGCGCCATTAACTTTGATTAGTTAATGTGACCAATTTAAACTAAATAAAGATCAATGTCTACTGATGTTACACTTTACGTTTTATGGACTTCACATTATGATGTTAAGATGACGTTGGACTTTAGTTAGTTAATTCCACAACCTAAAATCAACCAAGCATCAATGTATACTGATGTTAAACTGACATTGTATGGATGTCTTATTATGATGTCATTTGACGTTTAACTGACATTGTATTTTGCACCATGACGTCGCAACCATAATATAATCAAGTACCTATATCATTTGACCTTGTGTGCCTGCTGGGCATATACCCCATTTAATTAATCCAGTACACCTATCCTGCATGTCTTTGGACTGTGGGGGAAAATGGAGCACCTGGAGGAAATCCATGCAAACTCAGGAAGAACATCCAAACTCCATACAGAAACGCCAACTGACCAAGCCAGGTCTTGAACCAGTGACTTTCTTATTGTGCTAACCACTGAGCCACCGTGTCGCCAATTCACTAATTTGAGTGGCAAATGAGTTATGCGCCAAACCAATTTACAAGCCAGCAAATTTTCATTGTAAGCAATGGTGGACCACTGATTACAAAGTTCACTCATTTTCCTTTAGCAGCAAAAGAAGTAAGGAAATCAGATATGTGGGTCACACTAGATTTGCACTTAGAGTGTGTTTTAGCTCGTAACTTTAAAACCCATTTTTGCTTCTTCGACTTTTCATGTCTCTTGATACACCCTACTCATCTGGTCCGATCATCCAGTCCCAGCTCACTTAAATACAGACACCTTCCTGCAGACGTAGACACATTCTTACACGAGCAAGCCTTAATATGCACCTCGCAGGTGGGAGTGGATGAGTGAAGTAAAGAAGCGATGATGGCCATAGAGCTGCAAGATTAGAGCGTTTACCGCTTATGGACATGTGCTTTGGGGGTCTCGCTTCTTCACTAATTGTAGCTCATGACTAATTGGTGTATTAGCGAAACATGTAGCAAGGTGCTTTCGAAGGCTTCAGGGAACACCCGGAGCTCATTAGACCATCATATTCCGACCAGAAGAGGTTGTTCGGGAAAATAAAAGAAATCTTGCAATTGGTCAGGTGAGGATGGCAATTAAGAAAGCACATCATTTCAACAAATCAGAGGAAATATTGTCTGGCGTTGGCGTAATTTTTCTCGGTCTCTGATGCCTAACTTCCAATTATCACTCATCCACAGCAATTCAGCGCAAATGTGCTCGAGCACATCGAAGGTACAGGGATTATGAGGATCTGTCAGCGCTCGTGTGTATAAGTGTTGGCTTATCTCAACTGCAGCTGTCACGAGGTGAGTTATGAAGTTTGGATGTGTTGTTCGAGTACGGAGCAGATTGAAATCTGCTTTGTTGTACTTGACCCCGACAGCGGACAAATGTTTGAGAGACAGCGCTAAATCCGTTCTGTGATTATCCCCATCATGCTCCATCCATTCCACAGGTCGCTTTTCTCGCAGACAGAGTTAATAGCTTGAGTGTTTGACATGATGAAGCAAAGTAGGCCATTGTTGGACTGAATGGATATTAGAGTGGGGATGCATTTAAGGCCATCACTTAGGACTGCTGTTTTTATTTATTTATTTATTTATTCACTCATTAATTTGTTTATTTATTTAGTCCGTCCTTTTATTGACAAAATGAACACAATATAGTTGCATTGAAACATATTTCTATATAAAAAAGAGGTCTTCAAGTTTTTGGGAAAGACATCAAAGTTCACATATCTTGTCTTTTGTGCACACAAGTTCATTAATTTAAATTGAGACACATGGCTTGCAAAAAGAAACTCTGTTATGAGTTTAAAGTCTGCATAAACCACAAGCTGTGACAATTTTTTTGTACTGTGATGCAGTTTAAAGAGCCCCTAATATACAATAAAAAGGGTCATATTTTGGTTTTAAGGGTCTCCAACAAGTTTGTTATGCATGCAAAGTCAAAAAACACATGCATTGTCTTATAATATGCATTTATTTTTACCTAGTTGTCCCAGCGACTCCCGTATGATTCGCTCAACAACTCATTTATTTCCAAAGCCCTCCTTAGCGCAAAGCTAATTAGCACTGATTGGACAGCATGTTGCGATTGGTCAAAAGCGTTTAGCGTGAGACAAAGTGAAATGCCCAGCACAGCTTATCAACAACTTTGAAGTAGTCAGAGTGTATAGTGTATGTTTGAGCATACCTGCTAACACTCCTGTTTTTTCCCAGGAGTCTCCCGTAGTTCAGACCCATCTCCTGCCACCCACCCTGTAATTTCAACCACTTCCTCCCCGGTACTCAGCATTTTGGTACAGTCTGTCAACAAAAAGGCAACCATGGTAATGCTCTTACTTACACTTGTGAAATGGAGGACAAAACTGATCAATGATCCATTGATCCATGTACTGAAGTTCCTGTCATGCTCTGACAAGTCCCTTACATCAATAGTCTTATCTGATCCTTCCTTTAACAAACGTCGGACGAATCCCTCTTTGCAAGCATTTAGACTCCAGAAGCACTCGACCTGGGCTATATTGCTGCAAAAATAAACCTCAACCACCCACTCTTTTATCTTTGGGTAGACAAAATAATTGTAACTTTTCATCACACTTCCAATAATATCCAGCTAAGCACAGCATCTTCGTGACTTGTCTTGCTCTTTTTCTTTACTACTGTGTTAGTGGGCGGGGCCACAGATTTCAATTTTCCCGTGTTTGCAAGTGCAACAATTGGGCGGGGCTTAATTTACATATCGACGTCACACCGGAAAGGCTAAAGACTAGTTATCAAGACGATTCATTTGAAGCACTATGTGTGAACTCTTTTATAAACGAATCAATAGTTTTAAACACTGTGCATTTCAGATTTAAGCCTTAGCTGGATGTTTTACTTCACTAAGAGCTGTGTACACGCTACATTGAAGGTCATTGTCAAAAACCCATAATAGGGGCTTTAAGTGAGATAACAGTGGGTGTGGCTTGTTTTTTTTCTACTTCGAGCAGATTGAATGTCGTAAAGTAGGAGTTTTATTCAGAAAGATTGTGCAAAGTATTTGAGGAGAGACATTACAACCTCACAGACCCCTCCTCCTGGCCATTTTTGATTGTTGTCATAGTGCTGTCAAATCACAATTAGAGGGGTGTGGTTAAGTATGTTTATCTCAGAGAGACATAGGCTGTGTCCCAAATGACACACTATACACTATGGACTTTTGCACAATGTACTTATGCACTTACACACTTAAGAGCATAGTACATGAATGTAGAGTCGTCCCAAATGGAACACCAAATTTATTTATTTATTTATTTATTTATTTACTAAGGAAAAATTCTAACTGTTTCCCTGAAGACGTTTGACAGTTGCCAAATCAGCAAAAATAAATGACCAAACAACCAAATGATACCTGCCATGAGTACAACTGCATTTACCTTTGGAAGGAGGTATAATCAGAGAATTTTGCCTTCACAATCCAAAATATATAAAGCAATACAACATCAGTGCTTAAAAGCTCTGCTCCTTCCGCTACATGAGCAAAGCAGCAGCCATTGAGCGGGTGAAGTGTCCATCATTCCACACATTCCACACAATGCTCCTAAGGAGTTAGTTAGTTACCATATATGGTTTGCCTGAATCGTTTGTGCTAGATTGTGTGTGCCTGAAACGTTTGTGGTTCTGCGGGTCTGCAGATGGATATATCTGAATGGATTTGCAAAAACAAAACAAAAAAATGCAAAAAAAAAAAAAAAAAACATAGCTTCTGGGACGTATTTTGTGATCTCCAGAAATATATATAGTGGTATGTTTTCAGAATGAGCCAGGACTGGATATCTATGTTATGACAACTTGAAATAACACATTGCAATCTGTTTTTGTCATGACAGATTAACAATATCAAGACAACATGTCCTAAATCTGTCATAAACATGATTGTCATGAGGTCATTTTAATAGTGTCATGAATGTTAGTGTCATAAATAGGTTTATTGACCTCAACTACAATGGTACAAATTAATTTGTCATTAAAATATAATTAAATATCAATGACACTGATGTGCATTTACATTACATAATTGAGCTAATGACACCCAATTACAGTTGTCATAAGCATGCATAAAATATTCATAACATGTCATTATTATGAAGGTGTCATGACAGTCTCGTGAACACTCCATCAAGTGTTCCTCCTAAACTCCTAAAAAGTGTTGCTTTTCATCACAGTGCAAAGAAGAATATACCAATATTTCTTAGCTTAGCTTAGAGGCAAGTGAATATATAATATAACACTGTGTATCCATGTAAAAGAGCAGCCTTGATATATGAGTGATTGCAGACTTTTCCAAGCCACCTTCGTTTCTCATCCCACTATGTGGCATCAGTGTCTACTTCAATTCTTGTCTTCCAAACAATATTTCCAGAAGGACCACATTGATCCCACTAAAAAATCTTCTCGGTTCTCCTCCCCAACCAATTTACCAGCAGTAAAACTAATATTGTCTTTAATCAGATGCAATTAGGGCTCCAAGTTAAGATCTCCTCCCAATTAAAACTCATTAGGCCCTTAATGACATTAGAGGGGTTTTCTGTTGCCGCTGCTCATTTAGGCAGCTCAGTGGCAGGGTGTGGGTGTTGTCAGGCGAATCGGAGTGACCCTACGGACTGATGATTGCATACAACACTGGCTCCTCACCAGCTCGTGGCAGCCAGTTAAGCTGCTGCTAGACTTTATAATTGGGTGTGTGTTAGTGGAGACATGGAGCCAGCTGGATTGTGAGTCCTCGCTTCCTCCTTATATTATATTTTACATGCTTTCCTGCTTCTTTAGCCCGTCGAGACCACCCACATCGTTGTCTCCGCTGGGTCTCTGTTTGCTTAAAATTCTTTTGCTCTGACTGTGTTTCCAATCTCCTAATATTGGACACTTACATTCCAGCATTCACCCACTTACTTACTAAGTCGTGGTGTGCATGAGGACAAGAGCAAGCAGTGGTGTTATGTACGAGCAAGACCGTGTTTCTGAAACTGTTGGACTGAAAAGCTAAGGTCAAACTATAAGTGATGGGTTTACTTTGATAATTTCCGCAACACAGCTTTCAAAGTCTTCAGCTGGTAATTAGCACGGATGATCAAGTTTTAATGAAATCAAATGATTGCATTAAATAAACAATTGCAATGTGTATTTTGCTTTGTGTCATATGCAGATGACACAGTCATCTAAATGTCAGCTAAAACACCATACCAGGCAGGTGAGCAACTGACCCAGGCTTTACAACATATTTCAAGATGGATTGAGCTGTCTCATTAAACATTGAATGTCAAAAAAATAAAAATAAATAAAAAATGTACGAGATACATTTGAGGTGCTGATTAAAAATAAAGTTATTAATTTAAAATGCGATAGTCATGTTAAAAGTGTAAGAAAGTTACGCCAAGCTTGAATTGTTTTCATTTCATTAAAAGGTTTTTAACGTATCAAACTGCAAAATTATACATGCACACAATGATATCTTCTTGTTGTATTGCATTACATCAGGGGTCACCAATCTCGGTCCTGGAGGGCCGGAGTTCCTGCAGAGTTTAGCTACAACTACCCTTAACACACCTGCCTGGGTGTTTCAAGTATACCTACTACGACCTTGATTAGCTTGTTCAGATGTGTTTGATTAGGGCTGGGGCTAAAATATGCAGGACACCAGCCCTCCAGGAACAAGTTTGGTGACCCCTGCATTACATCCTGGTCACAAGCCTCTTTAACTACATTGAAGCCTATTGACTCAATATATAAACAAACAGTTACAATTATGGACTTAAACCCTATGCGATGGCATCATCGTGATCTTTAATGCAAAAATAAGCTTTTTAGTTTTGATAGTTTTATTAAATTGAATTATCCTAAATTGGTTTTTAAATGTTGAAATAGGCATCGTCCTGTCCTGTTTTCTGAAACAGTCAGTCCGCATCAAACGTCTCAAAGAGTCACATGGGCAACTGCTAATGACTGTCTAGTGCCAAAGTGTAAGACCTCTTTTGGTCAATCTGTCTTCCATGTGAAAGGAGCCAAACTATGGGATGATTTACCTGTTAGCCTAAAATCAAAGGTAATATAAATATGTTTAGTAGTGTTCTTAAAAAGTGGCAACTTTTTTTTGCTTTGCAAAACAGCACAGGCCTATAGCCAGCCTGGGTGGTTCTTTTTCTTTTTTTCCAAAAAGTGGACCTTTTTGCAGTTATTCACCTCAGTTTCTATTTCACTATGAGATTTAAATACTGCATTTTAGTGACCTTTTTTTCTGAATTAGCTTGTCAGATGTCATCATAACCACACCTTTTAATGTTCTAAAATGCAACAAAAAAATTAAATAAAATAATGATTAATAAATAAACAAGACAGATTTTTTTTTTAAATACAAATTTATTATATCATGTATCATGTAGGAAAAATAGCAATCTGTTAAAGTTTTAAAGCAAAATAATAATTAAATTATAATAATAATAATAATAATAATAATAATAATAATAATAATAATAATAGTAATATACTATAATAATGAGTTCTTTTGATTTTTTTTTTACCTCTTTGGTAAAAAAAAAAAAAAAAAAAAAAAAAAAGGTTATTTGAAAATTCCTGGATATCAACGATAGCCAAAATATATTCCAATCAATTTAATATGGTTCCCTTCTGGTGCTTCATACCTTTTTATTGGTCATTATTATTTCAGGAAAAAGGTCCAAGATTTAGAATAAAATTTACCTGTTATTTTTTTCTCTGTTTTAAATGCAACACAGTAGTGAAAGAAGACTTCACTTACACCAGATTATAGTTCCACCGAAGCAACAGCTGACAGAGGATTCTGTTTGGTCTTAAAGCCTTAGTTAAGGTTAGAACATGTTTTATGCTTATAGTAAGTTTTGTTTATATATTAGTTTTGCCTAAAAATGATTAGACCTGTCCAGTTTCATCTGGAATTCATCCCAGATCACCTTCTGAAGTGGTTTGAGCGATCGGATTTAGATCAGAATAAAACAAAAGAAGTGACCAAACAGCCACAAAAACACAGACATAACAGGATTAGCGCCTTTTGCTGTGAAGTGACATCTGGCGCGCTGAGGACTTCACTTGCCATTAAAGCCCTTGTGGGAATAGGGAAAGGCAGGTCATGTACTGCACAAGTCTTTAATTATACCGAACTTCCCGGCTAATGCGGCCAGTTAGCCTAGAACATCATGGATAGGGGCAGATTCCTTTTGAACATATGTTCAATATATTGTGATGATGTCACCTTTGCATGCCTTTTCTGCCTACTTGCTCTTTTTGACCCACAGTGTTACTAAGTATGGATGTCGCATCAAAGATTCAAATGTTACCACTCAGTGGGTTATGTCGTGACTCGCAACACATAATTGTGGCTTTGAGGCTCTATGGTATTCGAATTACTGGCCAGAGTTATTTAAAATTAAACTTTATTATAATATATATTGAATATAGATATATTATCTTAATTATATAATAAATATATTACGTAATATTAAATTACATGAAATAAATAAAAGGACAATTCTGGACCTTTTGGCCATGGGGGGTGGTTCGTTCGATTATTTTCAATAATTTTCTGTAAAGAATTAAAAAGTTGTGTATATGTGTTTATTACATATCAAATCTGTAAAGCCTTATGTGGACAGGTGTTGAGAATTAGCACGTTTGCAAAAAAACATCAACAAATGCATTTGGTTGTCCAGTGTAATTTTGATGTCCATGTAAAATAAATAAATAAATAAATTAAATTAACATTTAAAAAAAAAAGTTGATTTTGTTTGTTATTTATTTATTTTTTTAGTCTTTGTGAGAACAGTATAGCAAGATGAAAATGAATTGGGGGAGGGGGGGTTGCTATTGAGAGATCTACATGCCTTTAACTTAGCATGCCCCACTCTTGGTGATTTGACTATTAACTGATGACCTTCAATTAAATTCTAACCGTTTGCTTCTGCTTTCTGGAATGGCAGTCTTTCTCTGATGATGTCAGTTTGACAGCATGTGTGAGATATGCTGAGCTGTAAGAGAAAAAAAAAAAATAGACAAAGCACCAAATTAGAATTAGAATTAGGGAGTCCCTATCGGGATCTTTTGGCCTCAAGTCTGTAAGAATGGCTATATCACTCCCTAATAATAAATCCTGAGAACTGTTTAATGAACTGCACACGAGACAAGACCACGAGAATGGTCAGGCACTAAAACAATAAACTTTCTAATCTGAGAAGAAGATCAGCTAGGAAATTAGTTGTTCAGATTTTCTCGATCATGCATTCTGAGCCCCCCTCTTTGCCCTGGACTTTACCTTCTCCACCAGTGTTATTTTAAATGTCTCCATGTGATTGGTAAAGTGGTCCTAGTTTAACTGTAATATTTTACAATCAGATAATTTAGGTTTTGACTTTGATACGATCTTTGCCAGATAATCTACACCAGGGAAAATGGTCTTCACATCAACTCATGACCAGAGATGGTTAGTTGTGAAGCTTTTAATGTCTTGAATTTATGGTGACTTGAGCATTTAGGCAAAAGTTGCAGAAATGTCTGTGGGATTCTGCAGCCAGGATACCCCATTGCAGTATGAGTCTTTAAGCTCTGCATCAGGACTTATATACTGAAATGTAGTTCTACATGGTCAGGTATTCATCTCTAACTCTTATATGTATCTTTGCGTAATTGATGTTGTACAATCTGAGTTGGTTTATTTTGTTTAATTTTGTGAATTGGAATGGAAAAGCTTTGCCTGACAAATAAAGGTAAAAGTCTTGTTTAACTATAATATTTCCTGAAATCATTTACATTGTTTAGGCTGATGTTTCCGCAGCCTACAACCAATATTAGTCATACATTCAGGCTCAATGAATGGAGCATAGGCACAGCATTAGAGACCTTTTGATTTCTGACAATCACTGACTTAGTATAATATAATCTAGTGGCTAAATCAAACATTCTTTAAGCATGAGCAATCATGGGGCGGCCTAATATTACTTAAAAGGGAATTTGCTTACAGTTATATCCTCTATCTAAGAGCCAGAACTGGTGAGGATGTGTCCATGAGCAAATGTAATTGGCCAGCATACTGACTCTAAGCAACTTCTGGTAAATGATGAACCATTAAGGATTCATTAAATAATGATTATAAAATAAGGGTTTATAAAATAAGGATTTATTAGGTTAATCAATCAAAATTTTACCTAATTGCAACCTATAAGGCGATCAGCTGGAATTAGATGAATCTAAATCTACAATTATTATAAACTGGAGTCAGATTAAATTTCGGAGCTGGAAACAAATAAAAATAAATTTTAACATGTAAAAATATTTATTTTCACATGTGCTAAAAAGGCTTACATGCATTTAACCTTCACCCATACTGTTAGTTTCATCATAGGACTTATATATGGACCCTTACAAGTTTGAGTCTGGATTATTTGATTTTGAGTATCTGCCAATACGGAAACCCGATCTGACACTTCTATTATACATAAAAAAAAATAAAATGAAATAAATAATAATACAAAAAAATAAAATAAAATAAAATAAAAATGAAAATAATTATAATAAAGAATAGCAAAGAAACCGATCCAGAATGTTCCTTATTTTTTATTTTAATTCACCTTATTTTAAACTTATGTGAGGAAGCTTGAATGATCAAGTCATAATTAACATCAATAATTAACTTTTGGACTTTAGCGCAACAGTAAATATAAAACAAATTTAATGTAAAAACAAATAGCTCCTCAACCTAAAAATACCTGGCAGGCCACACATCTCACGGTTTGGTATGGCAATGTTGTCATCATCAGCTTGTTGTCATACCTCCAGATCTTACCGCTTCAAGCTGCCTCTGTGTGAACTCAGAAAAGAGGTCTAACTCTGTGCCACTGCATAACAATAGATGTGTTATAAAATAATGAGAATATACGAGTCCTGTGGTGCATTTCCTAAAACCATTGTTAGTCAACTAAGGTGCAACTTCCGGCGTTACAAACATAGTTTGTTGATTTGCCTTTTGCCATAATCAACCATCATTCGCAAACTGCAACGCAAACTTGTGCACTTGCAACTACACCTCTGCAGCTGTAGTTTCTGGCTGTGTTCTATTCCCACTTATCCCTCCTATACCCTATTCATTTAGAATATTCTAACACTTAAACTTGGAATGATTAAAAATAAAAAGCATTTAGGTCATCTCTCTTAGGTGTAATTTGCTAACTATTTTTACAGTTCAGTTTAATTGATCTTCATGTTTACAATTGTGTTCCCTTCGCAGTGCACTTTGAAAACATTGATGTCATTTTGAAAAAAAGGCTCATGGCGAAAGCTATAGGTGACCTATTATTTAAAAGTGGAATTTATGTTACGTTTCCAACGCTTGTGGTTACAAACAAACACACACACACACAAAAAAAACAACAACATAGCATTATTATTATAAACAGCATCACAAAATAAATTGCAGGTTTGGGAGCATTTTGGCCTCCCCTTAAAATATGATGATGAAGATTGGTGGGGGACAGTAACTCATACACTATGTATGCAATGTGGCATGGAAAAAAGGCAATACATTGAGCATGACTGCACATCTGACGCAACGTTGTGCCAGTGGCAGGGCTGCTTAAAAATAGACTTGACATACATATTAAAATACTTTTTTTTTTTAGTAATGTATGTAAATGTCTAATATTAAACTGAATCAATTTCCAAAAGTTTTTAATATATTCAATTGTTGCGTGTATATCTTTGGTATTTGTGTCCGGGGTTTTATTATTATTATTATTATTATTATATTTTTTTTAATTATTATTATTTAGTTTGTTGCATATTTAGTTAAATATCTTGACCGACAATGGGGATGTGCCTGATTTCAAAAGGTTTTCGAGCTCAGTATCCACAAACGGAGGTGTTAATGTTTTGTTTATGCTGACGTATACATAGACAGATGCCTTACAGAATGTGATTCTTAATTCAGTTCTTTTAGCATATTGTGTTTGAACATGCCAAAATTATTTAAAACATCTGCATTAGGAAAACATAGATGGTTATGTCTTAATTGAACATAAACAGTCAGTCAAAAATGAGATGTGTGATGTTATAATTGATTAGTAATCAAAAAAAAAAAGCAAACCAGCCAATAACTAGATTTCAGTAGACTTTCCAGTTCTCCTATTGTTTTATGTGAATGTTTTTATATATAAAATTACTATAGTGGAAGATGTGTAACAAAGATACCCTAAAATAAAATGTTACCTTTAAAAATTTTAATTTGAAACCAAATTGTATCTGATCAGCAACATTTTTTTTTTTTATGAATGATTGAAAATGCATGCAATATTACTTTCTTTAGTAATTTTTTAATGAGAAATTGAAATTGAGATGTTATTTAAAAATACAATTAAAATCATTTGACACCAAATTTAAATATATGGGAGGGAAAAATATATATTTCACCCTAATTTTTGGGTGCTTGGGGCTCCTTTATTATAAATTAATAATAAGATGTGCTCCCCCCTACAGGTGTATATCTCAAACCTCAATTACATATCTGAACCAGCTACTCAAGCTCTTACTAGCATACTAGATGCATATTGGCAGGTTTTCAACTAAATTTTAACTAATATATATAATGACGTTTTTAGCATTAACCCTATTTGGATGCATATATTTTATTTAGTTTGTGTTAGTAATTTTTGCACTGTTCTCTTCACTGTTTTTGTAAGATTAGTTGATCACTTTTGTCTTAGGAACTGACTAATCTAATGTATTTGCACAAATATAATACTTTAAAGCATCCTGTAGAAAATAGTCATGTTAATGTGAGCACCAAACTCATTTATACTGAGTATTGTAGTTCTTCAGCTACTTTAAATAACAAAAGTAAAGAACAAATAACTATTTGGTTAATAAATTAAATAAAGTATTGTTGATAAGTCTATATTGTAATGTATCATGTTTATTTTTATTATTTTTTTAGTAATTTACAAGGCTATTTATTACATTTGTTTATTGTTAGAGTATAGATTTTACATGCTATTTTTGTTACTTGGTGTGCATCACAGAACAGAACCGAATTTACTGCTGGAGGATATATCTCTCACCACATCCAGTGTAGACCGATTTTTGACACATTAATGCTTTCATACACAAGAAATGACTATAAACAATGGCATGATCAATGCAGCTTATTTAATCATAACCACATTACTAAAAACAAGCCTATATTGTAAATCCAACCTGTCAGCCTTAAGTTCGCTGTCCACAGTGCTGAAGTTATACTGTGAATGCTGAGCTGTCCTTGGTCCTGAATTGAGTCCACTGAAGATCTGCTCAAATACCAAAGTACAGCACTCTGTCGTTATAGACATATAAGACATCTAAACGATCAAGACACGGCTCTGCTTTCTCTAGTGGATGAAGCTGGGAGAGATGAGTAAGCACAGTAAATCACCTCAGAAAATAGCCCCTCTTGTGACCCCGGATTAAATGTCTTCATGGAGCTGCTCTTTACTGCTCTTTATGTAATTCGCAAAGACTCATAACAACCAAGGTCGTCTAGTCATCAAAGACAGTTTGGCGTGAAATTACAGGGAAACGCTGTATATCTTGCACCACTACGGTTAACAAACCATATGTGAGTTTTTCCTGTCTTAAATATGACTACTGCATCGCCGTCTGTGACATCCTCGCTCCCATCTGAGTGATTGCGCTGACGCAGAAGGCTGTTGTCGGATGGAGAGGGAGTTGTGGAATATGTGTGCTTGACACCAATCTGTGATAATTACCAGAGGGGCCGCCGTCTCTCCCGCCTCCAATTGCCTTCTGCTGTCAATCAACAAGTCATTTCAGATCACAATTAAGTTACGGGAAAAGATACAAGGGAGGCCAATGGGTATAATTGAAAATAATTGAGCATGCGGCGGATTCGAGGAGTCGCCTTTTGCGGCGCTCTCCGGAGGAGCCATGGAGAGAGGTGACTGGAGAGAGTGTGCATAATGAACACAACAAAGCCTCTGATTTGATCCTTTCCACCCTGGAGGATATCAGCAGCTTATCGGAATAATCATACGCCACATGTCTCACTGCCACGCACGATGGAACGGAAATGGACCTTTGATCTGTTAACCTAAAGTGCTAGAAGCTGCAGGCTAACTCAACAGCCGGGAGGCTTTTGCATGACTGGAGAGATGCTAGAAAACTGAGAGAGAGAGAAAAAAAAAATACCTGAGAGTATGTTTAGATGCATCCACTTAAAGGAAAAAAAAAAAGATTTATATTTAAAGGAAAACTCCACGTTTTTCTGTCTTTTTGTTGGAAAATTTACTCATTTTACTATTCCTCTATAGTTGAACAGTTGAGTTTTACCATTTTTGAAACCATTGAACTGATCTCTGGATCTGGCTAGAGATTTTTTAGTTTAGCTTAGCATAAATCATTAAATTGGATTAAACTGTTAGAATCTTTGACTTTAAAGTTTTGTTTATTTAGCTTTTTAAAGCATGAGTCTTCTGTAGTTGTAATGGTGATATGACGCTGACAACAGGGGTGAGGATTCAAATGCAGGTTTATTAGAGAGATGAGGCAAGCAATGGTCAACACAGGAGGCAAACAGATATATACAGGCAATCCATAATCATAGTCAATAGGCAGGCAGATGGTCAGAGACAGGCAGCAGACAGAAATACACAAATAAATGCAACCCAGGGTCATTCTAGAAACGTAGACCCGCAGACGTTTCTGTAGACGGCGAAATACGTCCCGGGAGGTACGTATTTGTGCAGTTTTTGTTTTCGCGAATCCGCGAGAGGCTGCTGTGTGCACTTTTTCGCATTTTAAACACCTCTCACAGGCGCAAACTGTTTTTGCGTAAAGCCGCCGGAGGCTGCTGTCGAGTGACCATCTGTCCGACTGACTAAATGACTAAATGATTGACTGGGCGACCGGGCAACCGGCCGACCCACCCTCCTCCTCCTACTTCCCTAAACGCAACCAGTTTTACCAACTGACCCGCCTGCCCGCTCTCTTGCTTCCTTAAACCCAAGCAATGATTTACAAATGCTGTCCAGAAAGAAACCATGCGAAAAGCCCTTGTCTGATTTTGTCCGCGTTTTCGGATTTCACCACATTCTCACCCTGTTATGAACTTGTTAACTTTATTTTTTTTGGGTTCTGTTTTTGTCTTACTTGATTTCTACAACTGCTCTTCCCCAGTCTCTAAACTGTTTGTCGCCTTCATCGTGGTCAAACTAGTTGCAGTGGGAAAGCCCTCCACACGGAGGTGAGCAGTCAGTCGGCGAACGTGAAGAGGAGCAACGTCACACGGCCCCGTAGCCTTCTCTTAAAAAAAATGAAAAGCAGCCATATGTACCTTCAACCACGTAAATCGCGGTCTCCAGAAATGTCCGCAGGACTACATTTTCAGAATGAGCCTGGGTTGAATAAACAAGGCAAGGATCAAAAAACACAGGAAAGCAAGAGAAAGGAAAACAAGTTGTAGTGTCACAAACAGTAGACAAGATTCAGCAACTGAATGTGTTCGTGCTGCTAATTTAGTGCAGCATTTAGTCCCAAAAGCAGCATCAGCTGTGAAAGTCTAATCAGTGGGAATCTGGAACTGGTTGTGTGAGTGTGTGTTGCATGACTGGGTGCTGTAGTCCATAACATGGTGGATTTGTAAATATTAACCAGCAATCTCCAGATGCTGGATTTAAACTGATAGAAATTTAAACGTTGCTAGCCCAGTTTGGCTATGAATTATGCTCTCATTTCAGCATAATAGTCAAGAAACTTTGCCGCTCTACAATGGCCTTACAGCCGGTTTAATGATATCACGCAGTGCCTGAAAAATGCTTGAAAATTGCTGTTTCAAATTTCTCCATGGATGCTAAATTTTCAGGTGCTGCATAATATGGTATGTTACTCCTGCCTGTAATTATTACTTTCAGTGGATCTTATTTGTCTTTTTCCCTTTTCAGTTTTCTATTGGTTGATTTGGTGATGTCAGGCTTTAAAAAATAAAAGGAAGCAGACTTCTGGTTCTCGCTCATTCCTCCACACCACCACAGCTTCTAATGGCTTAATTGTTGTGTTCTCCTTTATACTTTACTTTTGATATTAGTTTAGAGTGGGGAGTCCCAACCTGCTTTAGGTTTGCTTGGTTTTTTATTTATTATGTTGTTGGGTTTCTTGTCATGTTTTATTGTTTTGCTGGTTATGTTATGTTATTAAATTATATAACTGAAGCACTTGTTCGTTGTTAATTCATGTTATGTTGTCTTAGGGTCACCAATCACACATCATATATAAGTACGGACCATAACATAATAACAAGGTTCCATGATTATTATTGCGGATATATAATATACAGTTAGATCTGTAAATATTTGGACATCGACACAATTTTAACATGTTTCGCTCTATACACCAACTTAATGGCTTTGAAATGAAATGACATGCTTTAACTGCAGACTGTCAGCTTTAATTTGAGGGTATTTACATTCAAATCAGGTGAACGCTGAAGGAATTACAACTGTTTGCAAATGTGCTTCTCACTTGTTAAGGGTCCAAAAGTAGTTAGACAATTGGTGTCTAAGCTGCTCCATGGCCAGGTGTGTGTTATTCCCTCATTCTCCCAATCACAATAAGCAGATAAAAGGTCCCGAGTTCATTTTAAGTATGCTATTTGCATGTGGATTCTGTTGCTGTCAACTCTCAAGATGAGATCCAAAGAGCTGTCACTACCAGTTAAGCAAGCCATTAGGCTGAAGAAACAAAACTAACAAGATAGCAAAAACATTAGGCGTGGCCAAAACTACTTTGTGGACGATTCTTTAAAAGAAAGGATGCACCGTTAAGCTCAGCAATACCAAAGGACTCGGACGACTATTAAAACAAGACTTCACCACGAGATGTAAACCATTGGTAAGCCTCAAAAACAGGAAAGCCAGATTAGAGTTTTAAAAAAAATCCCTCACAGTGTTGGAACAACACCCTATGGACAGATGAGCTCAAGATCAACTTGTGACAGTGATGGGAAAAGTAGAGTATGAAGAAGGAAAGGAACTGCTCATAGTAGTAGTGACATGGCGCGGGCATGTATGGCTGTTAATGGAACTGGTTCTCTTGTATTTATTGATGAATAAATGATGGCCAAGTCAATCACCTGAACTGAATCTGATTGAGCATGCATTTCACTTGCTGAAGACAAAACTGTAGGGACAATGCCCCAAGAACAAGCAGAAACTGAAGACAGTTGCTCTGGAGGCCTGATAAAGCACCATCAGGAATGAAACCCAGCGTCTGGTGGTGTCTATGCGTTCAAGACTTCGGGCTGTAATTGACTGCAAAGGATTCTTATCCAAGTATTAAAAAGTGAAAATTTGATTTCCAATTATTTTTCAGTCCAATTACTATCGGTCCCTTAACAAGTGGGAGGCAAAAGTGTAAACTGTTGTAATTCCTACAGCGTTCACCTGAGTTGCATGTAAATACCTTCAAATTAAAGCTGATAGTCCGCTGGTAAAGCACATCATGTTTGTTTCATTTAAAATGCATGCTAATGGTCTATTCCCGTTCAATGATTTATGCTAAGCTTAGCTAAATGCTGCTGCCAGACTTGGAGATGGTTGACATGATTCACAAATGGTAGATTTCACCTGTTTAACTCAAGGGGAGTTTTAAAATGAACCAATTTTGAAAACAACAAAGAGTGGAGTGTTCCTTTAAGCAGCTCTTGGGAATACATGTGGAGGTGACAAACAGCATTAAGATACGTACTTCCCACCAACGCAAACGCTTCCTCTGTCTCCCCCCATCCTCAAGAGCTACTTACCTTCTACTGCTTTTGAAAAAAAGGAAAACATTTCTCTCTGCAATTTGCATTTCCATATGCTGGCACTGGCGCCACGGAAAGTGGATAATTGGGCTGATGGGCAATGTCGGTGAGAGAGGAATAGAGAAGGATAGAGAGAAGGCCGCCTGGAAAAAAAAAATACACACACACATAGCCATTACTGGACGTTTTTCTCCCCTCCCCACCAGCACTCATCATTTCACCATCCACCTCTCAACCACTTGTGTAGCTGAAAAGATTTACCTTGGCCTCCCATTTTCACTCTTTCTGCGCAACTCCCTCCCCCAGTGTTTCTCTCGCGTGCACACGAACGCACTGACTCGCTCTCATCCATATTCATTCAACGTCTCCCTTGCTCCCTCTGTCACCCACAGCATGGCGTTAATACACCAATTAGCCCTGAGAGCAGATAATGGACTATTTCATTTTGCAAAAGAGAAAGAGAAACAGATCGACAGAGAGAAAGCAGGAGAGAGTTAGCCGCGGATAGGTTTTGAGGTGCTGCTATTTATGAAGATCTACCTGTCAGATGAAGGGCATTGATGATCGCTGATGGAAGATGAGGATTTAAAGTGGTGTAGTGGTAGTGCGTAATGAAGCCATCTTTGCTTGGGTCTTCCTGGAAGAATCTACATGTTTGGCCATACTTTACAAAAAGGTTTCACTAGTTAGTTAATGAACTGTAACAAAAAAAAAAAAAAGTTTGTGACTTAACAAATGGTAAAATTAGTAAAAAATTGTAACCTAGTTAACAGTAAGTTTCCTTATATACGGTGAATAACCGTACATTCACTTTCTCAGAATGTTCTGCATGACACTTCATTTTTCTTCATGGTTCATTTTTTTCCCCCCATCATTAGAGTTATAAGTTATATTGATAATATAGCATTGTGTTGTATCATAAATTTTACAGAATGTATTTGCAGTGTGTATTTATTAACACTAACAATATTGACAATAAACAATATTGTCAAGCATTTAATTACCAATTATGGTGAATAACCGTAAATTTATTTTCTCAGAATTCCCAGCATGACACTTATTTTTTTTTCATGGTGCTATTTTTTTTTTCATCATTAGTGTTTTAAGTTATATAAAATTTTGATGGTAATATACTGTAAAATGTAAAAATCCTTTTACATTCCTACCATTACCACAGCTGCATCTTGTTTTACCGTAAATTTTACAGTCTGTATTTATTAACAAAAATAAATAATAAATTATTTTGTCCAGCATTTATTAACCATTTACAGTAAATACCCGTAAATTTACTTCCTCTGATAAATACTTCATTTTTCTGCATGGTTCTATTTTTTCTCTTTTTTTTTCTTTTTTTCCCCGTATCATTAATGTTTTAGGTTATATGAAATATTAATAAATAATGTTTATTGCATATACGGTGATAAACCTTAAAATGTAAACATTCATTTTATGTTTCTACCATTTACACAGCTGCATTGTTTTTACTCAAAAAATTTACAGAATTTATTTAGAGTGTGTATTTAATAACATAAACAAATAATAAACAATATTGTCTAGCATTTATTAACAATTTACAGTGAATAAACGTAAATTTACTTTCTCAGAATTCCCTGCTTGACATTTCATTTGTCTCATTGAAATGCTGCATCTTGGAATGCTGTAACTGACCAATCAGAATCAAGTATTCTAGACACCAGTGTAATAATTAAGAGTTTAAGGGCACCTATGAAAATCCTATATATTGGAGTGAAATAAATCCAACAAGATTTATTTATTTATTTATTTTTTATTTCCTGACGTTAAAATATTCCCTCACATTCTGAGGCCAACCGCAACGTGACATAGGAGTGTGGTTTCCCTAAATACCGAATTTATTGACAGCAGTGTAATGACATGTAGCTCTTTTAATGCGTATAATTCGACATGACGTAACGTGTCCAAAGCAACTGGAAAAGATCTGTTCAGCTCTCTGTGATCATCAATCATCATCAAATGTGATCAAGAGTGAGTTTTACTAGTTTAAAAACTTTATAAACTCATTTTTCTGATAAAGAAAGTAAAAACGGTATAATTGCTGTAATTCATCACTACATTAACTTATAAAAAAGACGCTTCCATTCAGGTTTGTGGATGTTAAATCAGGTTTATTTTGTACATTAACATAACAGATATCCATACAGCAATGCATATTATCATGTATCCTGTCACATTTGCCGTGCAAAAACAATGCAAAGCAAAACACACGCTGTGTGTGCATGCTTAAACTTTGTGATGATATTGTGTGTGACTCATTGCAGAAAAGCTTTTAATTAGGAATTAACTCCACAACAAATACATCAAATATTCATTGGGAAAGTTCATAGTTCAATATTTCTCTCAAACATTATGTGAGATCTGCTTCCTTCATGTGTCACTGTTCTGTTTATCTGACACAGCAAGAAATGGAGACATACTCTGACAGACACATGGTGGGTGGGGAGAACTAGCTCATTTGCATTAAAGGAACAGGCAAAAAAAAAAAAAAAAAAAACAGCTACAATGTGTTCAGAACAGAACATTTAAAAACTTCTAAAAAGTTATATATAAATAATCTGATGGGTAATTTGAACTGAAACATTATAGACACTTTCTGGAGGCACCCAATACTCCTTTTAAATCTTGAAAAAGGGTAAAATATGTGCCCTTTAAGATGGACTAACTATGAACAACTTTATTTTCAATAACTAACGTTAACAAACATTAATGCATACTGCAATAGATGTATTGTTCATTTATTTTTCATATTAGTAAATATATAAACGTTCCTGTGTGGAGTTTGCATGTTCTCTCTGTGTTGCGTGGGTTTCCTCCGGATGATCCGGTTTCCCCCACTGTACAAAGACATGCGGTACACGTGAGTTGGGTGGCTAAATTGTCCGTAGTGTATGAGTGTGAATGAGGGTGTGTGGATGCTTCCCAGAGATGACTAAAAGGGCATCCGTTGGGTAAAAACGTGCTGGATAAGTTGGCAGTTCATTCTGTTGTGGTGACCCCGGATTAATAAAGGGACTAATCTGAAAAGAAAATGAATGAATAAGTATGAACCAGCATCTAATAGAACCTTATTATAAAGTATTACTTTTTCCCCCCATAGAAATGAGCTCCTGTCATTGGCAGTATGTAACTCGTCTAAATTAATATATACTGAATGTAATGAAATATTTCCATTTATGTGAGGAAAAAACATGAGCTTTTTACTTAGTTCGGCAATTGGCAGTTATTGCTTTTTTTTTTTTTACTGAGGCACAAAAATAAGAACAGTTGAAAATTGGGATCTATTCAGGTGTTTCAGTGACCTTTTTAGCTTGAGATTCTTTTCTAGTTTACTGACTAAAGATGAAGGCATGTGCAAATTTGTAATTTGCAGGTGATGCTTGCTAAAGTTAGAAAAAAATTTAAAAAAGCTTTTCTTTTGAGCATGAGTTAAACTTAGATAGAAAAGAAGTTGGTATGAATCATGCCTCAAATGCACACATATTGAATTTGTGGCTAACACTGACCACCATATGACTGCTATTAGACACAAACACAGATAATATTATAATATTTTTTTTAAGTGGGAGTTTGGGCTGAATGAATGAATGAATGAATGAATGAATGTATAATCTATGGCCTACACTGTAAAACCCAAAAAATTTAGGGTAACTCAAACTATTTGAGGAAACCAATTGCTGCAAACCATTTGAGATTAAAATAATAATAATAATAATCTATTAGAAAACTGTAAACTAACTCAATTTAAGTTTAAGTATAATAAGTAAATAATCAACTCATTACCTTCAACAATGAGTTACTTTCAGTATGTTTTTAGCTAACTACACGTTTTTCGTTTGATAAAATTGACTGTTGGGTTTTACAGTGTATATATGCACTTTATTATTAAAAATACTATTTATTTATTTATTTTATTTATTTTTTTTATTTAGTTTGTTGATGAAACAGTCAAAGACTTAATGAACACTGAAGATTATTAAAAGAATAAATAATAACTTTTTGAAGATTTATCCTAAAAGAAAAATAAATAAATAAATAAATAAATAAATAAATAAATATCCTTCAAACCACTAGGTACTATCATTTGATTCAGCACATTTAAAATAATTTTAAATATTATAAAATTAGACAAGATAACCACATATTTATAGTTTTAAGTCAGAATAAGTATGTTTATTTTTTACGTAAATATAAATGTTACAAATGACAACAATATATTTTTTTTCATTCTTTTGATAATTTGTTTTCACAGGGTTTATTAAAAAAGGCATTTGACGTATAAGAAATGTTAAAAATTACATGTTATACTATATATATATATATATATATATATATATATATATATATATATATATATATATATATATATATATATATATATATATATATATACACATTTATTGCATGGTCTTTCTATGCGTATAAAATGCTATACTCTCTGGGAATGGAATGGGATGCCTTGTCCTTGACCCAGATTGTGTTTTCTATCATCTAATTTAAATATAAAATGTTAAATTAACCAAAAGTTGTATTTTTCATTTCAGCCAATTAGCAATGTCGTGTGATTATATCAAGACAACACATTTTTTTTTTTTCTAATTTATTTTCTATTCAAATAGACAACTTCATTCCCCGAGCAATTAATAAAAAAGACCAAATAAATAAATGATTATATATATATAAGAGTAATTAAAGAGCAAGTCTTGCACACAATGTAAAAACAATGGTCTTTTGCAAGTTTAAATTACTCATCCATTCATTTTCTTTTTAGCTTAGTCTCTGAAATAAACCTCCAACTTATCCAGGATTTGTTTGACGCAGTAGATGCCCTTTCAGCTGCAACCCATTACTGGGGAAAGGTTTAAATTAAGCTTTTAACTAAATAGATAAGGAAATATCCTATTTTATTTACATTCACTATATATTTTCTACATCAAAACTGCATGCTTAATTCAATTTCTTGTGATTTACTCGTTTAAATTTGTTTTTAGTTTGTTTTTTTATTGTTTCTATATCAATTTTGTCATTGCAAACAAGTCTGGTTGATTTAAATTAATACCTTTCATTAGTTGTAATATGCATATCTGTTTGTGTATGTCTTTAGATGATCACCAAGCTATGGTCAGCCCTGCATTTTATCCTTGTGAGATTTATACTTTGTATTTTCATTCAGTAAACGTAACAATTTACCGGGCAGCAGTCTGAAGCATCACCTTTCACAGCTGAAATCGCAAGGCTATGATTGGACAAATCACAGTATTTGACATGTTTTCACAAATTGCAGTAAATTTACTTCACATACATTGGTTTTCCCAATTTATCTCTTAGGGAACGCTGTGGTACTATGAGGACACACACACACACTGTAAAAAGTGATAAGCTGAATTTAATTTAAAAAAAATGAGTAAACAATCTATTTGTAAAGCGATTAGTTGACTTTTCTTACAAAAAGGCATTTTTAATTTGTGCTCAAAACATTTAAGGAGTTCCCCTGCAAAGTCTTGCATCCAATTATGAACAGCAGTTGTTGAGGATGGCTTATAAAATAATAGAAGACAGCAAACACCTCTAAAACATATTTTGAGTGCTTGCCCTGATGTCTAAGGACAATATGTTGTTCCGCAAATCGTTATAAATATACAATTGTGCCTGGTGCTATTCGGTTATGTAATAAATGTAGTTGATCGATGGATTATTTTTATTACTATTATTAATTTTTTCCTTATAAATAATTATTGTTATTTTTAGCATTATTAGTTTTTTGTATTTTTCTTTCCGGTTTTTGTTTGTGTACTGATGTTATGTCTTGGGGATTATTGTGCTGTGTGCCGTTGTTGTTACATGAAACACTACAGTGTCAAAATGAAGTGCCCTATGAGGATTAATAAAGCTTTAAACAAACTAACTAACTAACTAACTAACTAACTAACTAACTAACTAACTAACTAACTAACAAACAAACAAACAAACAAACAAACAAACAAACAAAACTAACTAACTAACTAACTAACTAACTAACTAACTAACTAACAAACAAACAAACAAACAAACAAACAAACAAACAAACAAACAAACAAACAAACAAACTAACTAACTAACTAACTAACTAACTAACTAACTAACTAACTTACCAACTAAAAGCGAGTGAACCTGTTTCTCTAAATTAAGAGGTAAATGAACTATGTGCATGATTATAAAAAATGAGTAACATTAATTTAATAATTCTAAGTTATAATGGGTTTACTAGTTTTTTTGTAATCTGTTCTTAAATAAAAATGATCAGAATTTCACCCTTTGTTCTCATAATTGTATATCGCAAAATATTATTATTATTTTAATATTATTTATTCATTGATTCATTCATTTTCCTTTGGCTTAGTATATTATTCATTAGGTGTTGCTACAGTGGACTGAACCAACTATTATTATTATTATTATTATTATTATTATTATTATTATTATCAGTAGTAGTAGTAGTAGTAGTAGTAGTAGTAGTAGTACTAGTAGTAGAGGTAGTAGTAGTAGCAGCAGCAGTAGTAGTAGTGGTGGTAGTATAAGTAGTAGTAGTAGTAGTAGTAGTAGTGGTGGTGGTAGTATTAGGTAATAGTAGTAGTAGTAGTAGTAGTAGTAGTAGTAGTAGTAATAGTAGTAATAGTAGTAGTAGTAGAAGTACTGTCACTGTCGACGTCACTGGCGTCACTGTCTCCGTTCGGTCACACACTCTGTGCTTGAAGCTTGGACTTGCTATTTACTCGCAATTTAAATCTTAATCATTAAATTCTTCCTCATTCGCTAAGTATTTGTCTCTCCTACTTAGGGTGACCAAACCCTTAATACATTTATACAAACAAAGCTGCTTTAAAAACGGTCTGTCCCTCGAGCATCCGCCTGTTGTTTGTAGCTTTAGCCTGCTAGCGCCGCTGGTCAGCTAAAGCTACCGACCTCTTTAACCATACACTTTTGACTTACTGGCTTTGCTCTTTACCCCGTAAAATGTCGCTTCCGTCTCTGTCCTTGTGTGCAGGAGAAGCATCGATGGAGGCGTTGGAGCTGGAGCTGGAAGAAGTGGAGTCCCAGATCCGCGCGCTGGTGGTAAGACGGTCGCGGCTACGGGAACGGCTTCTAGCCGTACCTAATGCTAAGGCCGTCTCATCACCTAAGGTACGTGGAAATTACAACCACATCATTCCCTCTACCTCAACCCCGCGTCCTTCTCTGTCCAGGCCCAGCGCACCCGGGGCGCGGCTCAGCCAGGCGTCGTTCACGCCGACACCCGGCTACCACGGCGCCTGGGTGCAGCCGCGCAAGGTGCTTTCCAGATCCCGGGGCAGAACGTCTCCGCCTGTGTTCGAGATCTCCACGGAGAACCGCTTCTCCCCTCTCCGCGAGTCGGGTCCCGATGTGGCCATCATCGGTGACTCGATCGTTCGTCACGTCCGTGCCGCCTCCTCAAAAGGTAATAAAGTACGTACTTTCTGCTTTCCTGGTGCCCGTGTGAAAAATATTTCTACACAGATTCCAACCATCCTGGGCGCTGCCGAGAGCCCCGGTGCCGTTGTCCTCCACGTGGGGACAAACGACACCGGGCTCCGGCAGTCGGAGATCCTGAAGAAGGACTTCAGGAGCCTGATCGAGACGGTTCGACGCACCTCGCCCGCCACGCAGATCATCGTTTCTGGGCCGCTTCCTACCTACCGCCGAGGAAATGAAAGGTTCAGTAGACTTTTAGCTTTGAATGAATGGCTAATAACATGGTGTAAAGAACAGAAATTGCTCTTTGCTAATAACTGGAATCTTTTCTGGGAGCGTCCTAGGCTCTTCCGTCCTGACGGCCTGCACCCCAGTCGAGCCGGAGCTGAACTCCTGTCGGACAACATCTCCAGACTACTTCGCACCATCTGACTAGCAGGTAAAAATTCACAAAATTCACACTATAGCCACCTAGACTCTTGTTCACCCCACTTAAACATCAGTAACGCATATCTGGCGAATCCTATAGAGACTGTGTCTGTTCCTCGTATTATTAGATTAAGAAATAAACGTACTGTGTGCTCCAGGAAAAATCTAGTAAGAATCAAACCAGAAAAACCAGTAGAAAGTGAAAATACAAATTTCGTAAAACTTGGTCTCCTAAACATCAGGTCACTTGCACCTAAAGCACTTATCATTAATGAAATAATAACAGAAAACAATCTTAATGCACTCTGTCTCACTGAAACCTGGCTGAAACAAAATGACTATATTAGCTTAAATGAAGCAACTCCTCCAGGATTCTTATATAAACATGAGGCTCGTCAAACTGGTCGTGGTGGTGGAGTTGCATCAATCTTTAGTGATTTCCTTAATATTAAACTCAAAATCAAAATCAAAGACATCAAAGACTGGATGACCAACAATTTTCTTCTCTTAAACTCAGACAAAACAGAATTATTACTTATTGGGCCTAAATCTTGCACACAGCAGATCTCGCAACTCAATTTACAATTAGAGGGATACAAAGTTAGCTTTAGCTCTACTATAAAAGATCTGGGTGTCATATTAGACAGCAATCTAACTTTTAAAAACCATATATCCCATGTCACAAAAACTGCCTTCTTTCATCTGAGAAATATCGCTAAATTACGAAATATGCTATCCATCTCAGATGCAGAAAAGCTAGTCCATGCTTTTATGACTTCGAGACTGGATTACTGTAATGCTCTATTTGCTGGCTGCCCAGCATCCTCTATTAACAAACTTCAATTAGTGCAAAATGCAGCAGCCAGAGTTCTGACCAGGTCTAGAAAATATGATCATATAACCCCAATTTTATCCTCCTTACACTGGCTGCCTGTTAAATTTCGTATTGAATTTAAAATATTACTTCTCACCTATAAAGCTCTAAATAATCTAGCTCCTGTTTATCTAACCAACCTTCTGTCTCGCTACGAACCAACTCGCTCCTTAAGATCTCAAAATTCAGGGCTTCTGGTAGTACCTAGAATAGCAAAATCAAGTAAAGGAGGTCGAGCCTTCTCTTTCATGGCTCCTACACTCTGGAATAGCCTTCCTGGTAATGTCCGAGGCTCAGACACACTCTCCCAGTTCAAAACTAGATTAAAGACCTATCTGTTTAGTAAAGCATACACTCAATGCATCACCTAGCGGGTTCCACACAGGCTTCTGCATCTTGTTTATATACACTATGAACAGCAGCTACGCTAATTATTCTCTTTATTCTCTATTTTCACCTGGGGATACTCATCCCGAGGTCCTCAGATTAGGCGGAGTCACTGATTGGATCCAAGACCAGCGACGTGATGATCCCAAGGATTCCATATCCGGGACCAGGCCATATCCTGAGCTGCTGCTGCGCTGATGGTCGTGGGGAGTGGAGAACATGAGTCTGATTCCAGCGACGCTCCAGGGACAGACGAGTCTTCATTGAGGCCATCTTCCAGCATAAACCACGGCGAATGAAGTTCTGCACAAGACTTTTGGCCAGCGGAGAAATTAAAATGGTCGTGCCCAACTGAGTCTGGTTCTCTCAAGGTTTTTTTTTTCTTCACTCCCATCAGGTGAAGTTTTTTTTCCCTCTCCGCTGTCGCCACTGCCTCGCATGGTTCAGGATTGGTAGAGCTACGCATCGTTGAATTTGCTCTTCAGTGTTTGTACTCTCAGTAATGATTAAATCACACTGAACTGAGCTAAACTGAACTGAACTGAACTTAAACACTTAAACCTGAACCACACTGTTCCAATTACTATGACCATTTATGTGAAGCTGCTTTGACACAATCTACATTGTAAAAGCGCTATACAAATAAAGCTGAATTGAATTGAAAAAAAAAAAAAAGTAGTAGTAGTAGTAGTCGAGTAGAAGTAGTAGAAGAAGTAGAAATAGTGGAAGTAGGAAAAAAAAAGTCTCTAAAATACATTATGGGGTCCAGCAGCCACATTATGTGTCAATCTACTGTGAGGTAAAGTCATCTGCACATACAGTAAATGCGTGTGTGTGTGTGTAGTAATAGTGTGTGTCTGTGTGTGTGTGTGTGTACAGAATGTCACAGATGTATCATAATCATTCACATATTCACATTTAATTTATATATATATATATATATATATATATATATATATATATATATATATATATATGTGTGTGTGTGTGTGTGTGTGTGTGTGTGTGTGTGTGTGTGTGTGTGTGTGTGTGTGTGTGTGTGTGCGCGTGCGTGCATGCGTGTGTGTGTGTGTGTGTGGGATAAGTCACGTATGTCTATTTTTATATTATAAATACTCAAATATATTTTTGAGTTCCTTTTCTAGACCTTTCTCAATTCTGTCCACCTCTCTCGCCAACTTTACAAAATAAAAGCAAATCTATAAAGCAAATCTGTGAAAACAGTTTCTGTCTAATTGAATCTTTGACTTCTTCTATTTATAAGCCAACCAGATGTACTGTAGCATCTAATTATTAGCATGATGCTAAGTCCCTGTTAAATTTGTGCCACTATCAGATTGCAGTATTAGTGCTGTTTTGAAGAAAAGGATACCATTTTTATATAAAAGCATGAACCAAAAGATGCAGCACTTATGCACACTCATCTCTGTGGAGATGATGTACATTTTAAAAGCAGACCTAATAAACACCTCATCCTTTTTGTCTGTCATTTTGATTTACATTGCATTTTGTGACATTGAAGAGATAGTTTTTACAAAAAGATAAATAAATTTTGTCATAATTTACTCATCCTCCACTTATTAAAAGCCTCTTTGAGTTAGAGGAACTGGTAGCTATTGGCTTTCTTTTTATACCAATGAAGTCTATGGAAATTTATTTAAAACACCTTTTTTTAAGACTCTCAAACAGGTTGGAAACCACTTGAGGGAGAGCAAATGATATTTAAATTTTTACTTTGAGGTAAACCGTGACTGAGTCAGATGAAGTGTTTCTTTTTCCATTGAGTATTTGCATAGTTATAATAGTTAAACTATTTAACCCCTACAGTGTGTACTGTGTAGCGGTATTTGGCTAATAAAGTGGGTTGGGTGCCAGGGGTCAAAAAACCCCACTACAGTTTTTCAAATAATTCAATTCAAATAAAAAAAAGGAGACGCAGTGGCCTCACACAAAAAGTTCGCTGGTTCGAGCCTTGGCTGGGTCTGTTGGTGTTTCTCTGTTGAGTTTGCATGTTCTCCCTGCGTTTGTATGGGTTTCCTCTGAGTGTTCCGTTTCCCCCACAGTCCAAAGACATGCGGTACAGGTGAATTGGTTAAACTAAATTGTCCGTAGTGTATGAGTGAGAATGAGTGTGGATGGATGTTTCCCAGAGATGGGTTGCAGCTGAAAGGGTATCCGCTGCGCAAAAACATATGTTGGATAAGTTGGCGGTTCATTCTGTTGTGGCAACCCCAGATTAATAAAGAGACTAAGCCGAAAAGAAAATGAATGAATGAATGAATGAATGAATGAATAAAAAAAAGCTTCAACAAATGCATGGTTTAATCAAGTAAACCAAAAATCAAATATTCAATCAAACAAACAAATCAATATATTAATAAAGGAGAAAAAAAACGAAGAAAAAAAAAAAAAAAAAACAACAAAGCAAACAAGCTTTTACATCAACACATTTTAGTTAAACTCAACATAAACCAAACAAACTTAAATTTCCGGGCCCAGGCACAATACCTATTAATTACCTTTTACAAAACAATCAACAGGGGCAAAGCAGTGGCGCAGTAGGTAGTGCTGTCACCTCACAGTAAGAAGGTCGCTGGTTTGAGCCTCGGCTCAGTTGTTGTTTCTGTGTGGAGTTTGCATGTTTGCCCTGCATTCGCGTGGGTTTCCTCCGGGTGCTCTGGATTCCCCCACAGTCCAAAGACATGCAGTACAGGTGAATTGGGTTGGCTAAATTGATTAATAAAGGGAATTTGATACATTGTTTTTAATTTATGTTCATGTTTTTCTTCCTAATTTACTGTTGGTGGCTGCTTTATTGTTCGTGGTTTTCCCTGTTGTGAAGATGTAAAATTTGTCATTTTTTCTTGTTGATCATCAGTTGGCACCATTAATCTTTTAGATTAATGTGCAAAAAAGGCTTGTGCAAAAAAAAAAAAAAAAAAAAGCCTTTACTGGATTTTCTATAGAGTATAACAGCAAATTAAAGTGTGTGTCTGAGTGTGTGAGAGTATGAGAGTGACCTTTAAATACTTACCTTGATAAGTCTGAGAAAATGAAAATCATCTCAGCATCTCAGCTCTCAAACAAAACAAAGACTGTGTATTTATGCACCATCAAATGTGGTTATAATAGAGATCAACAGGGCAAAAACAGCTGCCAGCAGTAAATTAGGGAGAAAAAATGAAAAACTAACAAAGAATCAAAGCCAATGTTACTAATTGTTCATGTCTGAGACTGTGATAAAAGGTAAAAAAAATAAATAAATCTAGTCTACAATTACATTTTATATAGAAAATACGTCATTTTGTGTGTGTTTTTCACCAAATCAGGGACATTGTTGATGAATTTTGCAAATAAAGACTTAAATTCCTGTAATTTTCCAAACAATTTAGTAGTTTTGATCAAGAGTGAGGTTGTTTAACATGCAGAAAAAACAATCTGATGCATTTTTTACAGCAGTGAATTCAGTGAATGTTTTATAACATTTCAGCAGGGTTGTGCATTTCAACAGTGCAGGGTTAAAGGTGAAAATTTCCATGAAATCAAATAGTTTCGTGTTGAGCAATTCATCTACGCATGTCATTAAGAAAAAAAAAAAAAAAAAGTTTGTCCTTCTAATCTTTAATTAAAATCTGAAAATACGCTTCCTGTTGTTTTTTTTCTTTTAGGTTGTAAATAACTCTCCCTAAACCCCTTTCCAGATGTTTCTGAACGAAATGTCTTCTTCTAATCAGCTCGCAGTAGAAAAAAAAAAAATTTAATTGAAAAAGAAAGAAAAAAAAAAAAAACGAGCCAAACCCTGTTTTGTGCTTTAATATTTTGTTTCTAGGAACTGTATCATAAAACGAAAAAAAAAAAAAAAAAAAAAAGCTTAGTTACTGGATTTTTTGTAGAGTATAACAGCAATTTATAGTGTGTACTGAGTATGTGAGAGTGTGAGAGTGACCTTAATACACTCACCGTGATGAGTCTGAGAAAATCAAAATATGCATCTCAGCTTTCAAACAAAAACAAGGACTGTGTATTTATGCACCGTCATATGAGGTTATAATAGAGATCAACAGGGCAAAAACAGCCGACAACAGTAAACTGTGAAAATCTGAAATAAAAAAAATGAAAATCTAACAATGCATCAAAGCCAAGGTTACTAATCATTCACATGTCTGAGACAGTGATAAAAGGTAAAAAAAATCCAGTCTTCGATTACATTTTGGATTAAACATATGTCATTTTGTGTGTGTTTTTTTTACATCAAATCAGGGACATCATTTATGTATTTTGCAATTAAAGAGTTAAAATACTGTAACTTTCCAAACAAATTTAGTAGTTTTGATCAAGACTGAAGCTGTTTAACAAATTTATCCAAAGAATCTGATGCATTTTTTCAGCAGCTTAATTGAGTGAATGTTTTCATAACATAGTAAAAGAGTTGAACATTTGAATTATGCGGGGTTAATGGTTAAAGTTTTCTTGGAATCAAATCGTTTCTTGTTGAACAACTCATCTATGCATGTTAAGAAAAAAAAAAAAGTTTGCCCTTCTACTCTTTAAATAAAATCTGAAAATGCGCTTCCTTTTGATTTGTCTTTTAGGTCGTAAATAACTCTACCCAAACCCTTTTCCAGATGTTTCCAGTCTAATCTCAGAAAAAAAACGTAAGTGCTTTACATTTTGCCAGTTTAGAAATTAGTCGTACGAAATTAACCCCAACTGACCCCACCCCTAAACCGAACCGTCATTGGGGGATGAGCAAATCATACTAAATGGTACAAATCAGATCGTACAAATTGCCATGAAATTGTGTTGGATGTTTCTGAATGAAATGTCTACTACTAATCAGCTTGCAGTACAATAAAACAAGCCAAACCATCTGTTTTGCGCTTTAATATTTTGTTTCTATATACGGAAAAAAAACAAAAAAAAAAAAACAGTCGCAGCTTCTGGTTCATGTGGACTTTAAATATGAAATATTTTGAGTTCCAGTACATATTTTCTGAAGCATAATAATCAAAACTCTTTGTACATATTACTGATCTTCTGCCAGCGCAAATGGTCTGTTGGTCTGGCCAAAAGTAACGGAAAAAAAAAAAGTAATTTGGTAATGAAAGAAAAATGTAGGCTATGCTGTTGACTTTGAGCCAGTTTCCTCTGATTTGACAGTTAATGTGATCATGACTGCCCTTCAAATAGAGCAATAACCAAATCCCTTAAGGTCAACGCTGAATCTTAACGAAAGGGGCTGTCACAGAGGACACTGGCATAGGCCAACTGTAATTGGTACATAGCCATATATAACTCATACTGCATGTGTGTGTGAGGATTAATTGGTTAAATAGATTTAATCATATGTTCACACTGATCACATTCCATCTCTCAATAATTATTAGCTTATGAATCTTGATTAAAAATTGATTTTTAAAATAGATAATGTGGTATTTTACGTGTATCATGCATAATTAATTATAACACATCAATACTAATATGCAATATACATTAGGAGGTTTTATTATTGCATTACGAGTATGATCATATTAATAATAATGAATTATTACAATCAAGGCCACAAAGGCAATTAAATATCAAGCATGTTTTCTTAAAGGCATAGCTCACCCACGAATGACAATTTCTTGCTAATTTACTCATTACGTTGAAGACTTTTTTTAATGATTCAGTTGATGACTAAATTATATTTCTAGATGATGTTGTCCTTGGTGATTTATAAAACGCAACTCAATGGGCAAGACAATATAAATACTCATGGCTCATGATGATTCATGGATGTCTAAAGAAGTGAAGTGATATTCAGCTCACGTTTGAGTTCAAGTGTGATTATGCATCAGGGAGGTCAACACTCCCAGGCTTGGATTAAAAGTAATAGGGATTAGATTTTACAGACAATAGCTTTTATGTAGCCTGTATGTGTCTTTATTCATTACAATCGACTCTCAGAGTTACAGAATTAGTTAAATTGTGTTTTACACTGTACAATCAAATTAACCTTATGAGTCAATTGAACTTATATTATGTTAAACACTTAAAACAGCTTGCATTGCTTAAAAAAAAAAAGTAAAAACACGATTAACTTAGTTTAATGAAGTGGAAACATATGCTGTCTGGAGGAATTGTTCATATGTTTTACAGTGCATTAATAATCTTAATTATTAGCCATTTTCACACAGTGATACCGGTAAATATCTAGAACATTTCCAAAATTACTTAACCGGTAAAAAAAAATAAATAAAAAAAAAATGCTGTTGACACAGGTAAGGACGTTACGAAATTTTTCTGGAAAAGACCATTCACACATCCATTCCAAACTTCCGGTAAATTCTGACATCATTTACCAGAAATGACCTCTAAACGGCTATGCTTGTGTTTGTAAACATTGGACAACATTACAAACTCTGTGGGTAGACAAGTGTTGTGTACAATTTCGATGATGGGGAACACTTTCGCATGTCGAGATGTACATAATATGTGTGTGTGCTGGCGCTCACCGGCTGCTTCATGTGCAAGCGCAACCCATCAAGCCACTAAAGGAGGCAGAGCTTGAAGGTAAACAAATAATGGCTTATCATAAGGATCTTATTGATGATTTTTCCACTGTTGGCATTAAGAAGAAACATAGAAACGTTATCTGACTAACATCTAGCAGCTAAATGTGTCTGAAAAAATATTCAAAGGCTTTTAATGTCATAAACAGTGCGGATGTGAATGTGTCTGAGTGTTCTGATTGGCTGGAGTAGATGTCTCATGTCAGCGTGTTCTAAGCGTGAGCACCCTCTTTCCGATAATGAGCAAATGAGTTTAATAAACACTGAAAAATGTTTCACTGACCATGTATACACAAATAAAAATATTTCACATTTAATATTGAACTTTTTAAATTTGTTCATTTTTTTTTTTTGCAACAATGTACAGTAAAATTGAACATTTCATCTCAATGTCAAAAAATGCTTCTAAATAATCACATTTACACACAGCTCAATTTTGTGTGGTGCGGCATTATTTAGCCAACTCTGATTTTGTGTGATGTTGTCTTTCTGATCTTTCTTGGAGCAGTCCAGCGGAATGACAAAGAAAGCTGATCCTGATTGGTCCTCATGCGTACATAAAATGCTGATTGGCTCACAGGATGAACCTTATAGCAAAGCTAGAGTTCAACTATGTTGATAAAACGTTTTTGCTTTTTTAAAAAATGGTCTTAAAATGTAAACAACTCATACAAAAACATCCCATGATGTAAAAAAGTTGTCATTTAACAAGAACATGTCAATAACTCAGTTTTGACAAAACACATCAGATATAAACTTTTTTTAGGCACTTTTATGTCCTTTGGTCATATATCCAAAAATATGATTTTGTTCAAATTTTGTTCAAATTCCTCTTTCTTTGTCAAACTGACAATAAAACTTACATCAAAAAAAAAAAAAAAAGTATATATTAGCTTTCTATTTTATTTTTCATATTATTAAACATCCTTTTAGTTGTCAAAATCACTGTTTTCGCCTTGTCGCACACCCATAGTTTTAAACTTCAACAATGAAAATACAATTTTTAATTAAATTATTGTTTATCTGGTGTCAATTAAGCACTATTGAAATAACTTAAATAGTTTATTTTTATTAATGTAAGACTCTTATCAATCTTATTTTTTATACAAAATATAGCTGTCGCAAAGTATCAGTGTCATCTCCACCACAAAACTGTAATGCCGCTCTAAAAAGTTTGTGAGAAATATTTTTTGGGTGGTTTCTATAAAAAAGAATAGTGCCATCTGAGAACATCTTCAAGATGGAGGGAATTTAAATTTTAATCAACAACACTTGAAAAAATCAAGGTAAATATTGCTTGATATGGAAATAGATTTATTCAATGTCATTTCCAAACATGTTTTAACTTCAAAGATGTTTTTAAAAACCAAACAAAATGAGGGTAAAGAATGTTTTGTATACATGAAAGGCTAGTATCAATTCAAAGTTATTAGATAAATTCAAAGCTAATATATATATATATATATATATATATATATATATATATATATATATATATATATATATATATATATATATATATATATATATATATATTTATATATTTATATATATAATATACAAATTCAGTTTCTTTATTTTCTTATAAGCTCTTAACCAAATTAATATTAAATTTTAGACTGTGACAGGTGTACAATTCAGCATGTGATTTATTTAAATAAATGAAAATCCACCCAAAACTTGTAAAAAAATGTGTCAGTTCCCTCACTTTCCTAACAGAAAGAACAAGTATCCATAATATTGCCACACTGTACAAAATGCAGGGTTCCACAAAAATCGTTTCATGGTATTTCAACTCAAATCGACTCGTTTACACAATCATATTTACAAATTTAAGTGCATTGAACATAAACCAATTGCGTTGTCCCAAAAAAAAAAAACTCAAGAATTGCGTTGTTTCTCTTCATTTCAAATTAGTAATACAAACAAGCAGCAAAACTTACTTTTTGAGCGTACATTTTGAGATAAAGGCATTAACCGGGTATATTATTTGTGTATAATTTCAAAATAAATATCCTTTGCTTTGTTTGGGATTGCATAGGGGAGCACGGGGCACAAAGTAACGCAGGGTTAAATGTAACACAGAGTTTTAAGGTCTTTGCTAAGGGTGAACCGTAGCATACTTCAGAGGTTTTCACCACAGTGTCGGCAGATGTTTAAAAAAGTTTGTCAGAATTTGGACGAGAATCACAAGAGAAACCATTTTTGTAGCATAAAAGTGATTATTATTATAGTCAATATTTTTTTTATTAAAAAAAAAAAAAACTCTGTGAAAGTATAAACGTTTAGTTGTGTAAATTGCTTCCTTGTCCTCATTTGTAAGTCACTTTGGATAAAACCGTCTGCATAATGACTAAATGTAAATGTAAACATGAAGTCTTATATTGTTGTGATCACCGTCTTATAGGCTAAAAGATGAAACCATTTTGAAAGATGTAAAAAACACAATGACTGTCAGCCGGGTTGTGTAGAAAACACGACACAGCGGGGTTTTTTGTAACAGGGTATTACAATTCAGTCACACACTGTTGGACACCAATTAAACTAACAAAATATTTCATTTTAATTCAAGTTTTGGGTGGAACTTTTTTTTTTAATTTAAAAATGTGTTTTTTTTTTTATAGAATTTTTAATAAAGGCATTGCATGATAATGGCTGATAATTCAAATAAATCCAAATGTGTTATCCAATAAATAAATAAACATACTGCGCTATGTAGAATTAAAAAAAAAAAAAAAAAAATGAGCTTAGTACTGAGGAAATAAAGGTACTGTTTAAAATTAAATACATTTCAAGTATCTGTGTTTAATCTGCCTTTTAAAGTTATAACTAACCCTCTGTCTGTTAACACTTGCCCCGCAGGTGGGGTATCTACAATAGTAATATTTTTACCCCTGGCACTTTTGCAGCTTCTGCACAGCTTTTTGCAGCTTCTTCAAAGAAACTATAGGTTCGACGATCATACATTCAGAGCTCATTTATTAGAGAGGCTTGTGTTTTGTTGGTAAAAAAACAAATGGATTGTCTAACTTTAATCCTTTGTTTATTATTTGACCAAAACCAAAAAGTGTTACTTTGTGGCCGGCTCTCCCCTATTTACATGCAATGTTCTTTTCCAATCATTATTACCATTGACCAATATGATTTCTCTTTCGGAGCAGTTCGATTTTTTTTTCTTTGTTGGAGAATACGAAGAATAAATTTGTTGTTACATTTCTAATACTAATATATTCCATTAATAAAGAGGGTGGGCGGAATAGGTAGTGCTGTCGCCTCATAGCAAGAAGGTCGCTCGTTTGAGCCTCTGCCAGGTCAGTTGGCATTTCTTTGTGGAGTTTGCATGTTCTACCAGTGGGTTTTCTTTGAGTGCTCTGGTTGTCAGTCCAAAGACATGCGGTACATGTGAATTGGATAAGCTAAAATTGCCTGTAGTGTGTGTGTGTGTGAGAATGAGTGAGTATGGGTGTTTCCCAGTGATGGGTTGCAGCTGAAAGGGCATCCACTACGTGAAACATATGCTGGATAAGTTGAAGGTTCATTCCGCTGTGGCAATCCCATATGAATAAAGGAACTAAGCCGAAAAGAAAATAAAGGAATGAATAGAGGGTTCTTGTTGTTGTTGTTTTTTTTTTTTTATAATATAAATTTTTGTTAGATGTACTTTTTATTTTGGGGTAGCATTTACAAAATATAGGTTATGAAATTGTGAAATTCACAAAAATAAGTAAATTTATTTATTTATTTATTTATTTATTTATTTATTTATTTTTTTTTTTTTTTTTTTTTTTTTTATTTAGGTTTACAATTATCATAAACAACTCCCTCTGCGCAAGCGCCGCCCCTTTATTATAAACTAATATGACAATAACACCTCCCCTCGTCAAAACCACGCCCCCCTTTAATACACTCCTAAACAGTGAAAGCTCAACTGAGAGGCATCCCACCCTGAACACCATCCGAATAATCCCACAATATCATCCCACCATGCTAGACAGCAGACTTCAAGGCATTAGTCGGAGCAATCCGAATACCTGCACATGAATGCAGTATTAGTTTGAGTATAAGCTGCAAATATAAGCAAGTCCTTAATTATTTAGCAGCTCCTTCAGTCAATGAATCAGTCATCGAGACTGATCAATAATACATAGTCATTTAGCGCACGGTCACGCAGGGTGCGAATTAATAAACCTGGATATGGTTTATTAATTTAGATGGGATTCAGATGAGAAGTCAGTGCGCTGTGAGAGAGATATATCGACGCGCGTTTCTTCAGACGGAGGGAGTCAGAGAGACTGCTGGTTTCGAAGCGGGAGGACACATGGGTCGACAGCACAACCTTTCATTTTTTGCTCTAATGTGCGCGTTAAATACGACCAGGAATCCGATATGAACACCTGGCTTTCCAGCCCTGACATTTCTGCGCGACAGTGTTTTCCCTCTTGGATTTGGGAAGACGTTTTGCCTTATTCTCAGCGCTGAAAACGGGACTGCGGACGGTATTTTACTCGCTCTTTCGCGGACTTATTGTTATTATCAGTATCAGTGAGTCGTGCATCGAGCCTCGCATCACAATGCGAGTTGTTGTTTTGGTATGGTTTTGATAACGCGAGCGCATTGACTTAACATGTCGGATTGTTTTTCGTCGTTGTGTACGTCTTTATCACGAATTTTCTCCCTCCGCTAATTCTCTGGACTGCTCCATTCGTTTTTAACCTGCATGCATCCGCACGAAGAAGTGGAAAACGACAGATAAACGGCAGAAGGACTGAAGAATGAATGAATGAGATTGACTGAAGAACAGGAGGAAACGCAGTAAGGTATGAACCTGGGGTTTATATGATGCTGGGACGTGCTGCGGAAAGCACGGACATCTCTGTCACCTCTGGCGTGTAACGAGGTGTATTTATTGCTGTTTTATTGATATCTTATGCTTACGGACCACGCGCGCTCGGGATGCGTCAGAGACAAATAAACGCTGGATACGCGCGGGTCCGTTATATCCCATAATAAACTGTCAGGTCTGACACTTTGTTTTAACTGCATAACAACATTTAAAGTTCATCCATAATATATATTTGCAAGAGGAAAGTACGCAGAACGCACTTTTATGAAGCAGATTACTAGTTCTTGCTTTGAAAGAGAAACGCATTTGGAAATGTTTGAACATACAGGACGCATTTCAGCGCGACACTGCACCATTCACCAACACAGGCGCATACTAAGTCAGTTATGCAGTTTTATTCCTCAAATCTGAATGGATGTAATGCATGACAGGCTATGGAGAGATACAGGATGCTCTGATCACTTATATCACATATTAAAAACCCAATACAAAAAAATACTCCTTTATATCACTAATATCTCATGATGCAGGCCTGCAGGAAACATCAAATAATACATGGTAGAAAAATCCTCCAGTTCTCGACCTTTGCATTTCTTGATTGTATATAAAGGCCTATGTGAGCTATAGCATTAATGTCACTATATTTACACACAATAAGGTGAATCACAAGCCTCTCCAGGGCACTAAAATATTAAAGAGCAGTCTAGTCTGTGCAGTAAAACACATTTCCTTCTGATAGTATGAAAAGCGAATGGCTGGGTGACATTTAAGTTAAATGGACACGACTGGACCAAAGTTGAATCTCCTCAAAGCAGCAGGTTCCATTTTAAACGTCACGCCTCACTGCCAGCAGAAGCTTCTTGATGTTGGTTTAGGTATGAAATGCCAGTGCTCTGCTTTAGGACTGGTTCCCTGCCAAAAACACGCTCTCTGAACAGAGCGAAGGATTTATGTGTCTCTGTCCGAGTGTCAGAACAATTATTCTAAGCTCCGAGCAGATGAATTATAGGCAAGCATTAGCACAATATTAATGATAGCTCCCATTTTTATATTGTGGCAGTAGTCATTGGAGAAATTTATTTGACTCGTTTCTCCTTTGCTTTTGCCAAAGTGGCATTTCTTGTGTATGATGAAAAGGATTTGATAGATTGGCCGCATCTGTGTCATCTTTATTTTGGCAGAGCTTTCACGGCAATGGTCTGGATTTGACATATGGATCCACATAGTGATTCAGTCATAGCAACGTTATTGTCAGATGCATGATTTGTTAGCCCATTTTGGTGTTCCTTGAAACAACGGCTGTGATGGTCAAGCTTCCAGCAGATTTTTATTTATTTTTTATTTTTTTGAAAAAGATGGGAATAGAGTGAATTGTCACAAGTGAAACACAAAGTGAATTGTTAAACTACTTGTTAATGGGGGATTAAAAAAAAGAAAAAAAGAAAAAAAACTTTTTTGGTATGGTTAGAACTAAAATGTCACCTCAGATCACAAAATCAATCTTACTGAGTACAGTAAATATACAGTTCTATGAATCAGTATTATTATTTTCTCACTGTAATTAAATCAAAACATAATTTACAAAACATCTCATTTAATTAATTTTAAATATGATTTTCTCGATATTTAGATTGTTTGAACCCTAAGATTTCATTATCATAATCAAATAGTTTCCTATTCTAACAACCAATACATCAATAAAAAGCTTACATTTTAGTTTTTAAGAAGCTCAACAGTGTGTATAAAATAATAACCCTTTATGAATGGTTTAGTGGTCCAGGTTCAAATATTTAACAAGATTATATATATATTTATGTTAACTCAGTATTCACTTTTACAATTCGTAACCAATGTTTTGAAAGATCATGGAAATGCATTGGTCAAACTTTTTACATTTTCGAACATTTATTACATCTCTTAAGTATGTCTCATGTATATATATATATATATATATATATATATATATATATATATATATATATATATATATATATATATATATATATATATATATATATATATATTTTTTTTTTTTTTTTTTTCCCAAATTATGTTTAACAGAGCAAGGACTTTTTCACAGTATGCCTGATAATATTTTTTTTCTTCTGGAGAAAGTCTTATTTGTTTTATTTTAGCTAGAATAAAAGCAGTTTAGAATAGAAAAAGCCATTTAAGGTCAAAACTATTAGCCCCTTCAAGCTATATCTTGTTAACTTGCCCAATTACCCTAACTTGCCTAGTTAACCTAATTAACCTAGTTACGCCTTTAAATGTCACTTTAAATGTGCTAAAACATATCTAACATATTTTTTTCTGTCATCATGAGTTATTAAAATGAGTTGGTAAAAGTATTATATTTTAAAATGTGTTGAAAAATCTGCTCTCCGTTAAACAGAAATTGGGGTAAAAATTAACAGGGGGTTAATAATTCAGGGGCTATAAATGTGTCTCAATATATCTATATACTAAATGTGCATCCACAAAAATTGTGCAAAAAATGCTGAATTTCACACAATTCTTTCATGTTTTCCCAACACAAATTGATTCATTTAATAATTTTACAAATTGAGCAAAAATTGAGCAGATTGAACGAAAACAATTAAGTTGTACCCCCAAAACCCCCAAGATTTGTGTTGTTTCAGCTCATTTTAAATAAGTAGTTTAAACAAGCAGCAAAAACCATTTTTCTGAGTGTCTGACAGTAGCATTAGCCGCAGGTTTGGGTGATGTTTATTCAGCGGTGAACCCTGTTCAGGGTGTTTTCAGTGAAAACAGTTTGACATTTCCCTCTCTTACTCTTTGCTTTCTGTTTAAACAACCAAAAATGGAGGGACTTGCAGATTGTCCTGGTTTGACCTTTTGGATTGAAAGTTACAGAGCAAGCTTGTTCACGGCATTTACCGCTCCTTTGAATCGTGCAGTCTCTCAGTTTTTCTGTCCTCCTCAAGTGCACTTAGCTGCATTAAGCAAAGGTGTGTGCAGATGGTCCAGACCAGCTGCTGAGAGGACATATAATTTTCATTTTCTCTTGTTCAGTGCGCCAGCGTCTCACGAGTGCACAAGGCCTTTGCGTTTCCTGCAACTGTTTTTATTTCACTCCTTTTTAAACAGATTCAGACCCTTGTCTCCTCCTGTTCTCCTTTCTTATTCCTCTGTCTGTTTCTCTGTATCTCTTGCTCTCCGGGGTCCCCACAGGGTTTGGGTATTGTTATGCTGTCAATCATCCAGCAGTGAAAGATTTCTTTTTTTGCTGCTTGTAGCTTCCTGTAAGGCCCATTCAGAGGGAGTGTCCACTGAGGCCCATGTGGACTCTGCAGCATTTCATCTTTGAAGAAGTGAATGTTTTGATATGATCATACATATTTTTATATTTAGATATTTATATTTTGTCACCTTAGGATTATACGGGTCTATCTGAGATTTTTGTCAAAATTGATTTATTCAGATATTTTTATTAAATGACTTCTTATTAATATTATGGGATGTTTTTTTAATAAGTTGCTTACATTTAAAGACTTTTTATTTAAAAACAAATGTTTCACACATACTGTTTGCTATGGAATGCAAAAACTTTAAAGCTTAATATCTCAAAATTATTCAGAACGCAGATTTGTACCTTATAATTCCAAGGTGACAATTTGTGTGTTACAATTTTAACTATTGATCAAAGGACTTGTATTATTTATACATGCCTCAAAGACATCAGTGAAACGGATGCTATACTTAAAGATCACATTTAATGCAAGAAAGGTTGTCCACTTAAATGTTTCAAATAACTTAATTACTTAATAACTTAAAAAGTTTGCGTTACATAATCATTCACCATTAACAATTATTGGTTATACTTTATTTGAAGTCACATTAAGTAATAAAGTATTACAAGTTAAGTAGTATGAATGTACTTATTATGCTCATGTTGTATTGCAGGTTCGGTGGGTTGTGGTGTAAGGGATGGGTCAATAGTATAGTTATAAATGTAATTACATAAATTATTTACAGATGCAATTACGTGGTGATAATTGTAAAATATAAGTATGAATCTACATAGTTCAATAAATTAACAATCATTGTGCCAAATGATTAATTTAAATGGACATACAGTTAGTCAGAATTATTAGCCCCCGTTTTATTTATTTATTTTTATTTTTTTAATATATATCCTAAATGATGTTTAACAGAGGAAAGAAATTTTCACAGTATGTCTGATAATATATATATATATATATATATATATATATATATATATATATATATATATATATATATATATATATATATATATATATATATATATATTGTTTTCTTCTGGAGAAAGTCTTATTTGTTTTTATTTCGGCTAAAATAAAAGCAGTTTAGATTTTTTAGAATAAAAGCAGTTTAGAATAGAAAAAGCCATTTAAGGTATATATATATATATTTTTTTTCTAATAATAGTAATTAATATTAATTCTGACTTCAACTGTACTTAGTAGTCAACGTGGCTTAAACTAAAGTTTAATATATGGAGAGTTCAGATGCAAAAACCTCTAAGTGGTGTCTCAAATTTCCATTGAAAATGAACATTATTCTCATCCCGCTTTGTTTTTTTTCTTGAGATATTTCAAACACAGTTGAAACCAGAAATTTACATACACTGTATAAAAAGGCACATAATCATTTAAAAAGTCAGATGTTATTGTTAATTATCAAATTTGTTTCTGTTATGCTTAATAGCAGAATAATGAGAGAGATATTTTTTATAGAATTTTTTTTATAACCTTTCTTGAAAGTCAAGTTTACAGACAATACGATTATTATGCCTCTGAAAAAGCTCAGATGATGGTGTCAAAGTTTCAGAAGTTTCTGATTGGGTAATTGACAACATTTGAGTTTATTGGAGGCACAACTGTAGAATAGTATTTAAGAAAAACCTCAAACACACTGCTTCCTTTTGTGACAACATGGGAAAATCAACAAGCCCAAATCAACAAAAAAGCCAGATTACAATTTGTCAAATTACACTGGGAAAAATAATAATTTTTGAAGACATGTCCTGTGGTCTGATGGAACTAAGATTGAACTGTTTAGCCATAATGACCAGTGTTACATTTGGAGGAAAAAGAGAAAGCTTACAAGCTTAAGAACACCATACCAACTGTGAAGTATGGGGGCGACAGCATCATGTTGTGGGGCTGTTTTGCTGCAGGAGGAACTGGTCCACTTCACAGCATAGATGGCATCATGAAGAAAGAACATTATGTAGAAATACTGAAGAAACATCTCAAGACATCAGCCAGGAAATTTAAACTTTCGTCTACCAATCGGACCATGACCCCAATCATACTGCCAAATTAGTTAAAATGTGCTTTAATGACAACAGAGTGAATGTTTTGGAGTGGCCATCACAAGGCCCTAGGCTCAATTCTATAGAAAGTTTTTGTTTTGACTGTCTAGAAGTTAAATTCTCAAAAAAATCTCTCATTATTCTGGCATTTAGCAAATGTAAATGATTTAGGTAATTCTAACGGACCTTAAAAAGTAAACATTTAGTATGACATTTAGCATGAAAGTATGATGACAGACATTTAAAAAAATGGTTATGTTCCCTTTTTTAGAGTGTATGTAAACTTCTGGTTTCAACTTTACGTCAACTTACACTAACCCTAACCCCAATCTAACAATCTACTTATAATGTAATGAAAATTCATTGCCATGTTGATGCAATGCAACTTAAATTCAACAAACGGACCATAAAAATAAAGTGTGATCAATTATTTGTATTGTTATTTTGGTTCGCAAATGATAGCATTTGGTGATAGAATGACAAATCCTGCCATCAAAAATGCTGATGCAAATTAACAATAAAAATAATGTTTGCAAATATTTCATATGTCTGTTTACCACTCCTGACTTCCTCTTTCTTCTCTTAGCTCATTATGTGTTGACAGTCATTGCATTATAAGACTGCTCATTACTGAATGAATGGTTTTTTTAGCGGCCCACTGGGGGAGACAGAGCGAAATATAGAAAAGAGTTTGTGAGGATGCTGTCGCAACTGTCCCAGTTGTTGTGAAAAGGCACAAAAGCAGCAGGAACTGGGCGTCCCTATCGAGACTGCGCCTGAGTCTCGGCCTTTGTGTGCTGAAGTGCTGTTCTGAATGTGTGGATGAATGCAGCAGGCTGTAACCGCAGGCGCCAGGCATCAAGGCCTTTGTGTGAACCTCAGAAAAAAAAAAAATCTACATCTGGATCCAGGGATGGAGGAGTGCGCACCGTGCTCCCTCGTCACACCTCCCTACGCCACTGATCGGGAACCGACGGCGTGATCATGGAGCACAATGGAATGTCTTGATCAACAAGTGCATATGAATGGAAAAATCAATGAAAGCTCTTTTTCATAAATTGAGTGCATGTTAAATTAGCCGAATGGGTCCGTCTGGACAGATATAGCGGATTGTTTGGCTGCTGTCTTTGGATCACGTCTATCGACTCTGCCTCGGGTTTGCCTCGGTTTACAGCTGTGAAAGGCTAAAATAGAGCCCAATCAATGGCGCGCTGAGATACGGGGGCAATTTACTTGGGGGTATTGCTGTCAAAAGTGGCTCTGCCAGCTTTTCACACTTACTTCTGTCGCCAAAACACAATAGAACTGTGTGATTGTTTAATATCACAATCCATCCAGGCCAAGACAATCCCCAATTAAGAGACATTTTGCTGGTACAGAGAAGCAGTCCAAATCTGCTCTGGTTATCCAACATATTTAACAAGACGCAAGGCTGCTCCTGCTGTGTTTTTTTTTCTTTCAGCTAGGACGCTGTTTGATGCAGATTTAACAGCTAAAGGGAACGCCAGAATCGTTTCACTGATCATCGCATAAAAGGGTGTTGCCATCTGCCGTCGGCTCAACAACCAACTATAGCTCATCATTTCGCGTATATATTTTTGTGTGTGTGTGTGTGTGGGAAGCTATGAAAGAGCTGCATATATAACGTGCAGTGCTGTAGACTAATCCACTTGTGCGCAGGCCTAAATACGAATTTGTCAAATTCCACGGTGATTTGGCTTGAGTGAAATTCCTTGAAAACGGAATGGAGTGGCTCGACGGGATGCGAAATGTCAGTCATGCATCTTTCTGCTCAATCCTGTCAGTTTTTGCTCCCCCGGCCTGGAGAGGGAAGTCAAGCTGAACCGAGCCGCGCAGGTGGTGAAGGAAACCGGAGACAGTGGTGAATATAATAGCTAATAATAATAATAGCTCACAGACGCTCAACAGAACTCCCAGATAGACTGTCGTTTATGCTGTGTGTGTTCCTAAGCTGCTATATTTGGGGGAGATGTTGCTGAAAGAAATGTCTGTGGTAGTCAGCTGAATCTTGGCTAGGTTAGCTGGGTTATTATTTTAGAAGTGTTTTTCAGTGTGGTTGGTTGCAAGTTTGTTCTGATAGACGTATGGTCAGCACAGAACAACAATTTTAGGTCCAGTTAACAAGTTAAGATTATTAATAATAATAATAATAATAATAATAATAAATAAATGCATTTTTTTAATCGTGAAACTGAACTAAACAGAAATGTAATTAAGATGTGGAGTATGAATATACTAGTAACATCATTGAAGTAAACCCAAGTGAAGTAGATCAAACTATTACCGTCTTTTCACCATATTTTCCGACAAGATCCACACACGGCTGTCAGTAAAGGACCGCACACACAATGCATAATGCAGAAGTTTATTTATTTATTTATTTTTTTTTATTTTTTATTTTTTTTTCTATTTAGGGTGTTTTATTTAACTCCTTATTTGCGTCTAACCTCAGTTTGTCACGGGGGCATGAATGAAATGTTAATGAGTTAAAGTGAAACTGCCAAACTGCAGTTAAAGTCACCCAAAATTACAGGAAACTCTTACATAAAGCACTTCCCGTAAACACCTCAATTATATTATTGTCTATTAAGGCGAATAAATAGATTACAGATGTCCATGTAAACGTAGTCAGTAGTGTCTTCGAAGAAAGTAAAAGATCCAGAGGGGGCATCCTGCTGATTTGATTCAAAAGGGCACTTTTTTGTCAGATGGCTCATGGGTTAGGTATTCATCCGCTCTAAAATATCAAGGTGAAAGTCATCATAGCTTGTGTAGAGTAGCCCCAGCTCCCAACCCAACTTTAAGAATAAACGGCGATATTTTTTTATTGTGCGATAAGAGGCGATAACGGTCCACCACAATTTTTTATACTTACTTATTATAACTTATTATTAGACTTATTATAAGTCTAGCTGTATTGGATTAGATGACTTTACTTAAATAAAAGCGAGTAAACCTGTTGCTTTTAAAGTGATTAGTTGATATTATGGTAAAAAAAAATAAATAAAAAATAAGTAAACGTTTTGCCTTAATTTTAAAGTAAATTAATAAATTGTAAAAATTATGACACTTCCAAGTTTACTCACTTATTTAAGTGAAGTACCTAATCACTTTTTACAGTGTAATAATAATTATGATGTGATAATTATTATTATTAGTAGTGATAGAAAACAAATGATTTTAATCATAATAATAATGAAGATGATAATGTATTTTGTATTTTTGAGATTGAGATTGAGATTTTGAGGTTGCAGCTGGAAAGGGTATCCGCTGCGTAAAAACATGCTGGATAAGTTGGCGGTTCATTTTGCTGTGGCGACCCCGGATTAATAAAGAGACTAAGCCGACAAGAAAATTAATGAATGAATGAATCGAGTGTGTAAGTGTAAGTACATAGTGTATAAAATTTAAGTTTATTTAAATGTCTTTTTATTCCTACTTTTATTTCTAAAACAAGAGTTAGGGTCATTCTTTTCATGTTTATTTATTTATTTCTATGTAAAGCAGTTTGAAAAGTTCTTAAAAGTCTTGCAAAATTAATTGTATTTAATATTGATCTTTTTTTTTAAAGTACCAATAGACAAAGCCACAGATCGAGTGCCTTAATGTCGAGATCTATATCTCGCTGCCACAAGTGTGATATTGTGTGGATACAACAGTTCAATAGCATAATTGTGTATATCTGGACTTGATTTGTGGCCTTATATGACCCATCCGCTGTTCACTTTCTTTTGCAACTCTCCGACTCTCTTCACTTTCGTCCACGACACTCCATAGGTTTTCAATTACGTCCACAACACATCACCCCCCACCTCCCGCTCTTGTCTTTCATCCTTGACAGCCCAATAGCCGATAGCTGCTGATCTCAAAAAGTATAAATATTTAAGGCACTATCCTTATAAATAAACTGCTAAGTTACAATCTTAACTACATTTGCACCTAAAAACAGCCTAAAAAGTACTTTACGTTGTCCAACAGCTGCAATATTTGTCAAACTGAAGTAAGTCTATTGATCTGCTGTCACTCTATGTGGGCAAAGTAATATAAAAAGGGTGAGGAGGCTGTAGAAAGTCTGATATTGCAGAATATTGCACTGCTGTCAGCCAGTTAGATTCGAGAACCAGACAGAACTTTTGTATTTATATATATATATATATATATATATATATATATATATATATATATATATATATATATATATATATAGCAAATACATCAAATCTTCACCTTAAATATTGATAGATTCAACATTTAAATCCAATATTAATGGATTATTGTAACCTTTATTTTACAAGGAAACGCACATTGAAATTAAACATCTCTTTTACAAGAGAGCATCCTTGCAAAAATGTATGGATTAAATTAATTAATTGGTTAAATTTACATAAACTGCTCAAAATTACTAAAATTTGGATTCTGAAAATAAAAACAAGCTTTATAATAGTCAATGTGCTAATTCACATTTACATTTTTTAGCCTTATGGTAAGATTTTTCCATGATATTAATGAAGCTAAATCCCTTGTGAATGTGTATTGGTTTCTGAATTGATATCCCGCTATTTGTAAAACCTGAATAAAGTGTTGAGGGTCACACTCAATCATACAGCCCATATATGTAACTACATGGAGTTCAGCTCAAAGTCATGCTGTGACAGACCTGGAATGATCAATGCGAATCAATAGACATGATAAGTGTGCTGTTCTGTCATGCCTGCTCATTTGTAGCATGCTCTGCCAGCAGAATTCAGATAGGCTCACATATGTGTGCTATGTGTGTGTGTGCATTTATGTAGTTTTCAAGGACACACAACTGGATAAAGACATGCGTATGATCTAGTTGTACTCTATTAAGCTGTTTATTGAGGACACGTGTGTCCTCATAATTCAAAACAAATAATAATCATACTCAACATGCCACAGTTTTCCTGTGTATGTTTAGGGGTGTTTTTTAAGGACATGTAACTACACTATAAATAACCTTACACCCATGTTGAGTCCTTGTACTCCACATATCGAACACAATGGTCAGTATATATGAGTGCACCCCCACAAATCTGAAATATTAATCTGAAATCTTTAAATTAATAAATTCCATTGGAGACTTTACAATATCATATTTGTGCATATACTTTAGTTTAATCAGTGTTGAAACCAAATTTAAAGCAAATGTAACAAATTAAGTTACAAAAAATAAATTTATACCCACATTTATTTGTTAAAATGTAATATAAAATTGAAAACAAAACAAAAAGTATATAAAAAGTATTTTTAAATATATTTAGCTTGGAATTAAATGAATTATCTATGATTATTTATTAGTTTGTGTGTGAAAGTGTGGGGGGTGGGGGGATAGTATAATAATAATAATAATAATAGTTTTTGCCTTTTACTGTATTTTATTTAAAACTCATAAATCATCCAGAATAAATTTAAGTATTTTGAAAATATAAAATTGCTGAATGTTTTAAGCAAATTTATATGATTGTGAGGACAGAACATACTCTCTGTACAGTATAAAAATAACTCAGTCTATGGGAAGTCCTCATAAAACACGAAAACGCAAAGTGTGGGTGTACATATATATGTGTATGTGTGTGCGTGCGTGCGTGTTTGTCTTGGAGTATTGGGAGTCAAGGGAGGAGGCACCACTGCTAACCAGCCAGGGACTAAAGGCAGCTGTTTGTTTGCCTGTTTGCGAAGAGAGAGAGAGAGAATGAGAGAGAAGGGAAAGAGGGAGCCCTTGGAAAGAGAAGTGGAAGGGCAGTGTGGAATAAAAAACAAAAACAAAAACAAGAGGCACTGTCAAAACACTGCCGGAAGATAAAAAAGAGAGCAGACGGATAATAATTCACAGCCAAAAGAGAGAGAGGAAGAGCAAAAAGTGGGCTTTAGATTTTATAGACACACACTCTTTAAGATGGACTCATTAGGGAAGGATTGGCTCGATACTAGCATTTGGCTCTGGTACCATACCGGCTCGGTTTCTCCATACTGACACTATGTCAATAGTTAATTGGCCTACGCATAAACAGCCTCGAATGATGTCTCAACTTTATTAGGGAACTGTGTGTGTACTTGTTGATGATCCTTAATCTGAAGTGTGTTACCTGCATAATCTGTATGTGTCAGCTCAACCTGACCAAAATCTAGATTTGTGTGCTTAAATTGATTTATTTTTTTTTCTGGAATTATTATGAGTTTGAGTTTTAAGTTAAAGAGCCCATATTATACATGAAATAGGGTCATATCTTGGTTGTAAGGGTCTCCAACAACAGTCTAATATGCATGCAAGGTCAAAAAACACTTTCATGGTCTTATAATCTGCATTTATTTTTACCTAATTATCCCAGCGACTCCTGTATGAATCGTCCAGTGATTCATTTGTTCCCAAACCCCTCCTTAGCGCGAAGCTAATCTGCGCTGATTGGACCAATGACAGTCTGTCGCGATTGGTCGACTGCCTTCAGTCAGAGAGGGAAATGGCCAATAGCTAATCAGCAATTTAAAAAGTAATCACAGTTCATACACGCTCGATAGTGTAGGCGTGAATTTTAGCTGCCACACTATGGCGAGTGGATAGTGCCACGGATAACCGAACGAAGGAGACAGTCGTGTACTCGCCATACCACACACACACAAAAACACACACACACCTCCGGATGACAACGCTCCCGCTTCCGCCCGCACCCGCCAGGTTTTAGCCTGAGAACCCGCTCCGTTTTCTGCCCGCCGCGCCCGGTCCCGCTAGAGCGGAGAACACAACCAAATATCACCCAGTATACAGTCCAGACAGCCAAGCTGTCTGTATAGACACATACACACAGCACAAAGCACACAGAGCTCGTTCGTTCGTTCGTTCGCTCTCTCTCGCTCTCTCTCATACGCTCTCTCATACCAAGCAGACTCTCTCTTTCTAATTCGCATAGCAATATCCGTGATATTGCTAGACAGCCCGCTCCCGTCCCAAATTAAACCCGTTACCGACCGCTCCCGCGATTTATTCGGAAATTTATTCCCGCGGCTGTCCCCGCGCCAGATTTCTGCGGCGCGGGAATAAATTTCCGAATAAATCGCGGGAGCAGAACTCTAGCACGGAGCTCCATAAACAAACAGCACGCGTCGCGTTTTTAACGTGACTTTGCACGCGATAAGATAATATATCCAGTTAACCTGATACAGTACACGCGGTTACAAGTAACAAATCACAACTAAATACATTTGCAAGCAAGAGTAAACGAGGCAACAACTTTAACCGCACGTACTTACACTTGAGAAATGGAAGAAACCCATCCTGACGTCCATCAGTTACTCTTTACTGATCCTTCCTTTAACAAACTCAGATGAAGTATTCTTTGTAGCATGTAGCTTCCAGAAGTTTCCAACTGCTTGGTTATAATGCTGAGGTTTCATCTTTGGGTAGAGACTCAATATATCCATCTGCAGTGTGACTTCAATCAACCGGCATGTTTGTGTGTGTGTGTGTGTGTTTGTGTGTGTGTGTGTGTCTGGGTTTCTGCGTCAGAGGGTGGGGCCTCAGGTTTGAAATCTCCCGGGTTTGCGCGTGCACGTGAATAACTTGGTTTCGTTCGTACGTCATGGCGAAACACCTAATGAGTCGGTATCAAGGCGACTCGTTCGAAGCACTATGAGTCGACTCTTTTATAGATGAATCAACCGTTTTAAACACTGTATTCTTACAGATTTAAGCCTTAGCTGGATACTTCACTTCACTTAGAGCTGTGTTACACACTACATGGAGGGGAATTTTCAAAAACCCATAATATGGGCTCTTTAATAGTTTTTGATGTTTTTTTTTTACAGCCAAAGTCTCTTTAAGGCAAGTAATTTCACTCTGCGGCCATCTTTGAAACACCTCTCGAGCATTCTGTTTGAATGGGAAAACTATAAATTCTCCAAAATTATCAAGGTTAGGATTAAATTCATGTATAGGAAACAAAAAAAAAAAAAAAAAAAAAAAATTAGACAGCAACTGTCTCTTTAGTTTAATTTCTAAACATTTAAATCACACAAAATCTGCAGAAATTCACATCTGATTGCAGGTCCTCCCAGAGAGAATTGTCAGTCTATAGCAATAGCTATGGCTCTTGTACTAAAAGGTGGGGCTTCATTCACTGTGTTGACTGTTACATTGTTCCCCATTCAAAACAAAGTGAGTGACATAAACAGCAAAAGTCAGTCCAATGCACTCGAAACAAAAATATATTAAAAAACCTTTATTCACAAGGCTAATATTTTAAAAAATATATATTTATTTTTTTTAAGGTTAGCCATGTAAATAGGCAGCGCAGTGGCACAGTAGGTAGTGCTGTCACCTCACATAAAGAAGGTTAATGGTTGGAGCTTTGACTGGGTCAGCTGGCGTTTCTGTGTGGAGTTTGCATGTTCTCCCTGCGTTCCCGTTGGTTTCTCCCACAGTCCAAAGACATAAGGTACAGGTGAATTGGGTAGGTTAAATTGTCCATAGTGTATGTGTGTAAACGAGTTTGTGTGGATGTTTCCCAGCAATGAGTTGCGGCTGGAATGGCATTTGCTGCGTAAAAACGTGTTAGATAAGTTGGCGGTTCATTCCGCTGTGGCGACACCAGATTAATAAAGGGACTAAGCCGAAAGAATTAATGAATAGCCATGTGAATTAAAGGTTTTTTAATATTTTTTTCTACATTTTTTGAGTGTCTTGGACTTATTTTTGCTGTTTGTTTTGATGAATCCCTTGCCCAAAGAGCACCGACACATTATTTAAGCTACTCCTGAATGCTTTTTATTTGATTTTAGATTTTTATATGAGTGACATGTCTTGTATATTATATAGTTTTTGTTAAAGGTCTGATTGCATTTGTTCTAAATTTTTTAAAATGTCAATCAGAGCGTTTTTTTATTTTTCAGAAAATGTAAAAAAAAAAAATGTCAAAATAATAAGCATTTTAAGATTTAAAAAAGAGGGTTATCCAATTAAATGCTCATTTTTTAACTCTTCTGTATTGCGAAAATAAAGCAGAACTACTGTACCAAGAATGACCTGTTGTCTTGTTTTAAGAAATAATGTGTCAAAATTAAGTGATTTTTTTTTTCATGCAAAAAAAAACTTTTTTGCATGTTTTTCAGTGTGAAGTTTAAACTGATATTGTGTTATCCATAATTGCAAACCAATTAAATTGTTTTATTACTATTGTGAGCAATTGTCATTTTGCTTTAATTGGCAGCTGTTTTATCAAAACCATTGAACGTAAATCCAGACTTCAAAACTCTTCAAATGCTCTGATGATTTTTTCATAGAGTGAAAAACACTATAAATGACAATTATGAATATTTTATGTCAGTCCAATGTGATCCTTAAGGAAAGTCTTTCATGTCAAAAACAAGCATTAATCTTAAAAAGAATAGTTCCCCTTCGGGGGGAACTTCAGCACTATAAGTGGATTTGATTGTAAAATCCACGCATTGGGAGGTTCGGTTCAGAAGCTACTTGTCTGAAAGAGTATTGAACGGGCCAATTAAGAATGAATTGGCAGCGCAAGCCTGCGCAGGTGAGCGGCATGAGCAATCAACTGAGTATATAAGCTCACCTGGCGCCAGCAGACGCTATCCTTTTCGCTTCAGAGACTTTCTGATCGAGTCGATGAGGGTTCCTCCTGCTGTGACCAGCGATTCTGAGCGAACGAGAGCATTCTCCCGGTCCAGAGTGTGTACACGCAGTGGCAGACGGTCGAGCTGGGTTTCTCCCTTGCCTGGCGTTCTTTGGGTCCGGTCCTCCAGAGCGGTGCGTATAAAGTTGCAAACTTCACAGAAAGAGCAACACAGTCGTGCAGCACGTCCTTATCAGGACGGCGCTCCGACTGTGCGTTTCTGGATGCGGTGGTTTCCTGTCCTCGGATGATGGGCGCGGGCACTGCGTTACATGTCTGGGGGTCCAGCATGTTAATGCGCTGCTCGCGGGCAGTTCATGTCGTCATTGCGATGCCATGACTGTTGCGCAAGATCGCGGTTAGCCTTTGCAGAAGGGCGAACCACCCCAGTTGTCCCCTGCTCTGCAGCGGGCACTCGGGCAGATCTGAGGGTTTCAGCGAGAGATAATCCGTCGCCCACGGGCCCGCGGACCTCCCGCTCCTCTAAGCGCTCCATCCAAGCTTCGGGCGGGGGAAGCGATCCGTCTAACAGATGGTAGCCCTTACGCCCGATGACACCGGAGACCAGATGTCCATCGCGGCATCGGAGGGTGGGCTTTCATTGTCCGATGATGATCCAGACCCGCTCGCCCCCTTCGGGCTGGTGAGCGCTGTCACTACGGATCCTGAAACGGACATGTTAGCCGTGCTTTCCCGGGCTGCTTCGGCCGTGGGTTGGAGATGGTTTATCCCCCAGCTCCGCGGCCGGACCGACTAGAGGGGCGTTCCCTTCTTCCCGGAGGTGCACAGTAGGCTCACGCGGTCTTGTAAAGCACTTTTCTGCTCGTGCTGCGTGTTCCTCCACCCTAACCACTCTTGACGGTGAAACAGCCAGGGGGTATGTGGCGATTCCTCAGGTTGAGTGCGCGATGGCGGTAAATCCGCGCGGCGCCTCTTCTTGGCGGGGTTCGCCTTGTCTCCCATCCAAAGCCTGTAAGTTATCTACCTCCCTCGGAGCTAGAGCTTACATAGCTGCGGGCCAGGCTGCTTCCGCCTTGCATGCGATAGCCACCTACCAGCGCTACCAAGCGCAGGCGCTGGCCGAGCTGCACGAGGGTGGGTCCAACCCAGGCTTACGAGCTTCGCACCGCCGCCGACTTAGCTCTTCAGACTACTGAGTCCGCTGCGTGTGCGTTGGGGAGGACGATGTCCACATTAGTGGTCCAGGAGCGCCACCCCTGGCTGATATGCGCAAAGTCGACAAAGTCCGCTTTCTTGACTTCCCCATATCCCCAGCCAGGTTCGGCGACACTGTCTGTGAATTCACCCAGGAATTCAAGGCGGTGAGAGAGCAGTTGGTGGGTGATGTCTTATCGGCGGTCCGTAGCCCGCTCCGCCCGCCGTGCCATTCATACCTGCTCCTCGCCGAAGGCGCCCGCCTACGAGAGCTGCTCCGCCCCCGCACACGCCTTCGGCGAAGCGAGCGCGTCGGGCACCTCGGAAGCAGGCAGCCCCCCTGCCCAGAACGCCGCTAAGTCCGGCAACGGACCGCGAAGCGCCCCTGGGACAGGCCATCTGGAGAAGAGGAAACTTGCTCTTTCCCCGCTGGAGGGCGGGGCCCTATTTCCAACGGCACTTTTTACTGCCATGAAAACATTATGAAAGGGCACTTTTCACTTCCCCAGATGTGACAGCCCGAAATCTGCCAGTCTGGGACGCTATGCTTTCTAGCTTGCAGATTCGGTGCGTTTCGCCAGTGGCTCACGAGCGCTGGGAGGACGGTCTCCTTTCTCCCACCCCTCGAGCCTCCCCTCCGGAGCTCGGGTTTGGAGTGAGAGCAAATATCTCACCTCCAGCTTTTCCGTGGGACCCGCAAGCTTCCCGGATCAGCACACCCACTCCGCGCTGCCCCACTGCTGGTACGTCAGCGATTGTAGCGATGAGTCCATTAGCGAGAGCTCTGCCTGCCTGGTTAGCGCGGGCCAGCTCTTCGCGGTGGCTCATACGCACAATCAGACTCGGCTATGCGATTCAGTTCGCGAAACGGCCCCCCCAAGTCACGGGTGTGTATTCACCAGGGTCAGCCCCCTGTCCGCCCCTGTCTTGCGAGAGGAGATTGCTGTCCTCCTGGCGAAGGATGCAATCGAGCCGCTCCCTCCAGCCGAGATGGAGAGCGGGTTTTACAGCCCACGCTTCATCGTGCCCAAAAAGAGCGGTGGGTCACGGCCAATCCTAGATCTGCGCGTTTTGAACCGCTGCCTGCACAAGCTGCCGTTCAGAATGCTCACGCAGAAGCGCATCCTCCGGTGCGTTCGTCCTCTGGGTTGGTCTGCAGCATTAGACCTGATGGACGCGTATTTCCATGTCTCCACTCTTCCTCGCCACCGACAGTTTCTGCGGTTTGCGTTTGAAGGTCGAGCTTGGCAATACAAAGCCCTCCCCTTCGGGCTCTCTCTGTCTCCGCGGGTCCTCACCAAGCCCGCGGAGGGTGCCTCAGCGCCCCTTCGGCTCGCGGGCATCTGCATACTCAATTCTTTACGACTGGCTGATTTTTGCCCTCTCTCGGAGCAGTTGATTATGCACAGAGACAAAGTGCTCTGGCACTTCCACCTGTGGGGGTTTCAGGTCAACCGAGAAAAGAGCAAACTCGCCTCCGTGCAGAGGATCTCTTCTCTCGGGCTGGAGCTGGACTCGGTCACCATGGCAGCGCGCCTCTCCGGAGAGCGCGCTCAGCTGATGCTGTACTGTCTGAGAGAGCTCGACAGTAAAATAGTGGTCCCACTGAAACTATTTTAGAGGGGCATATGGCATCCGCAGCCGCTTCATGCCGCTCGGATTATTCTATATGAGACCACTTCAGCACTGGCTTCACGATCGAGTCCCCAGACACGCATGGCACGCGCGCGCACACCGAGTCTCTGTTACTGCGCTGTGTCGCCGCGCCCTCAGCCCTTGGAGCGACCCCTCGTTCCTACAGGCCTGGGTGTCTCTAGAACAGGCGTCCAGTCTTGTTGTCGTTTCAGCAGACACTTCCAACACGGGCTGGGGGGCTGTGCGTTGCGGGCATGCGGCTGCGGACCTGTGGAAAGGTACCCAGTTGCATTGGCATATAGCCTGGAGCTGTTGGCAGTGTTCCTCGCTCTCCACCGTTTTTTTCCGGTGCTGGAGCGGCAACACGTGCTGGTCAGGACGGACAGTACGGTGGCGGTGGCGTATATCAGCCGTTTAGGGGGTATGCGCTCTCGCCGCATGTCTCAGCTCGCCCGCCGTCTGCTCCTCTGGAGTCATCCGCGGCTGAAATCGCTGCACGCCATTCATATTCAGGCAAGCTCAACCGTGCAGCCGATGCGCTCTCACGGCAGCCTTGCGTCCTGGAGAATGGAGACTCCACCCCGAGTCTGTTCAGCTGATATGGGCGCGATTCGGGGAAGCCCAGATCGATCTGTTGCTTCCCCCGAGATCGCTCATTGCCAGTTGTTCTTTCCCTGACCGAGTGCTCTCGGCACGGATGCACTGGCTTACAGCTGGCCTCGGGGCACGCGCAAATACGCGTTTCCCCCAGTGAGCCTGCTCGCGCAGTTACTGTGCAAGGTCAGGAAGAGGACGAGGAACAGGTTGCTGGTTGCGCCCCTCTGGCTCAACCGGACCTGGATGTCAGAGCTCTCCCTCGCGATAGCCCTCCCCTGGCAGTCCCTTCGAGAGAGCACCTACTCTCTCAGGGACAGGGCACCACCTGGCACCCTCGCCGATCTTTGAAGAGATTTTAGACGCGAGGAAGACTTAGGTAACCTCCGATCGCGGTGGCTAATACCGTCACTCGGGCTAGAGCCCCCTCCCCGAGCGCGCCTATGCCCTGACGTGGAGTCTATTCACTGAATGGCGTGTCTCTCGCTGAGAAGACCCCCGTAATTTGCCAGATCAGCGTTGTGCTTTCTTTACGCCGAGAGAAGTTGGAGAGCAGGCTGTCGCCCTCCACACTCAAGGTTACGTGGCTGCCATCTCCGCTCTCATAACGCGGTGGCTGGCAGCACCGTGGGAACGCATAACCTCATCATCCGGTTCCTCAGGGGCGTTAAGCGAATTAATCCACCCCGCCCCCTCTCATGCCCTCTTAGGATCTCGCCCTCGCTACACAAGCCGCGTCAGATCCCTTCGATCCTCGACTCAGTATCTTTCTGTCCCTGAAGACAGCTCTGCTGGTCACGTTGATATCGAGAGGGTCGGGGACCCGGAGGCATTTTTCGGTCAGTGACTCGTGCCTGTAATTGGGCTGGCTTCTCTCACGTCCTGAGACCCCGCCCGCGATATGTGCCCAAGGTTTCTACCACTCCGTTTTAATACGAGGTAGTGAGCCTGCAAGCGCTGCCCCCGGAGGAGGCAGACCCAGCCCTTCTTATGGTCCAGTTCGCGTTTTGCGTATTATCCGGACCGCACTCAGAGTTTAGATCATCTGAGCAGCTCTTCGTCTGTTATAGCGGTCGGCAGCAGGGAAGTGCCGTACCGAAATAAGTTCCCACTAGATTGTGGATGCCTTTCTTTCACTATCAGAGCCGAGACGAGCCGCGTCCCCCGAGAGCGCGTGCGCACTCCACTCGGAGCTTCGCATCCTCTCGAGCGCGCGCACGCGGCGCCCCTCTAACAGACTTCTGTAGAGCTGCGGGCTGGGTGACACCCAACACATTTGCAAGGTTTTACAATCTGCGAGTGGAGCCGGTTTCCTCAAGGGTATTAGGTAACCCTTGGTGATTGAGGAAACAATTCGGTAGGGTGTTGAAACACGCTTGCTGCGCCATTTTCCCTAACACGGAGATACGTGCGACTTTTTATCTGTCAGTAAAGTTCCCCGTCAGGTGAGCCCTGCAGATTCCTCCGTGGCCCCCAGCACTGACTCAGCGGAGGAGTCACTTGCTGGCCCACTACGTTGTAGGTCTGCCCGCTGGTCAGCCCGCGTTTTGGGTAAAGGTGCCTGCTATGCGCGATCCCCACTAGGCGATCCCATATGCTTATTCCGCCACGGTTAAGTCCCCCCCCTGGGCGGACCCGTGTCTTCCCTCCCCGCTAACCACTCTTTTGCTATGCGAACTCCCCCTTTTTTAGGGCTAGTCCATATGTAAATTCTGCCATCTATCCCCCCTTGGGTAACGGATGGCCTCCGCAGCGTCCTCCCTATCGGGATTGCACGCTTCCCAACGTACTGTCGTATTTTCCTAGAATTATCTAGATGCTCACGACTTCCCAAAAAATATATATAAATCCGTAAAACTTCTGTTGAAGTAGGATAAATTAGGGCCAGGGACACGTTGGAGGACCGCGCCCCCCATGATGTGGGTGCGTCACGCTTGCTTGACTATCTCCTCATCGGGGGTGTTGGTAAGGTGCAGTCATTATGGCGCTTTCAATGGGCTCCCAATGCGTGGATTTTACAATCAAATCCACTTATAGTGCTGAAGTTCCCCCCGAAGGGGAACGTTCGAGGTTACTAAAGTAACCCTTCGTTCCCCGAGGAGGGGAACGGAAGCACTATACTCCGTCGCCATAATGACTGTCCCTTAGCTGTTGAAAGTCTCTTCAGCTTAAAAAGGATAGCGTCTGCTGGCGCCAGGTGAGCTTATATACTCAGTTGATTGCTCATGCCGCTCACCTGCGCAGGCTTGCGCTGCCAATTCATTCTTAATTGGCCCGTTCAATACTCTTTCAGACGAGTAGCTTCTGAACCGAACCTCCCAATGCGTGGATTTTACAATCAAATCCACTTATAGTGCTTCCGTTCCCCTCCTCGGGGAACGAAGGGTTACTTTAGTAACCTCGAACGTTCACCTAAATATGTAAATGTGTTCCTTATTTACTCACCCTCAAGTGGTTTCAAGTCTTTGAGTTTCTTTTTAATTGTAATCTGAACATAAAGACATTTTGAAAAAATAATTGGAATTTTTGAAAAAAAAAAAAAAAGAAACCTGTAACCTTCCATAGTAGGATAAACAAATAACATATAGTTGGTTTTCCAGCTTTTTTATCTTCTTTTGGGTTTTATTTTAATGATCTAGGTGCAAAGTCTAAAGTGCATGGCACAAATGCATTAAGAGCGTGTCCAAATCCACTTTTGCTGTTTAAAGGATGGAAACTATGGTTTGGGACAAGGCACATGGTCTAACAGGTTTGTGCTTATTCTCTTAATGAGTTATGGTTGTGTTATGAGTATATTGTGCATTACACCAATCAGAGACTAATTTCCCTCTAAGAGTCAGTTGCGTTTACATGGTGGACTTTGTAAGTGGAAAAACTGAATGCTTTACTAGCGAGAAAACAATTAAACAGATGATCTGTAGCGAGGATAAAGAACAAGCCTCCTCCATTCGGCTTTCAAATTACTTTACTTCTACTCTTTACTCCTTTACTTTAGTGGAGCAAGGAAACGATGGAAACTCACTCCCCTAAGACATCCATTGGCCTACATATTTAATTTAGTTTGTTAAGCACAAAGATTTGTTTCATAACTATTTCAAAATTCAGTTCTAATTTCCAGCAAATTAATAAAAGAACAATAATAACAAAGTGGAGTTATATCCAAGCACACTTCCTATTACCCCATTTGGTGATGCATACGTCTCCCGAACTCAATAGGTTGACAAATGTAAACTTTTTTTTTTTTAATAAAACTAATCTGAATATAAATATGATAAATAATACTACCACCAATAATACTATTATACCATTGCAAATTATTATGAATAAACTGAAAAAAAGCTTGGTCTATTTCAGCTCCTAAAAATATCAACGCGCCAACAATGCTTCTTAACACACTTCCTTTTTAGACCAGCGCATGCAGGAGCCCACAAAGTGGCACAAGTAGTTTAGCTATTTAAACAACTTGGCGCAAAGCGTGAATATTACTGTTAATGTAAATATTATTCGAACATTAATGTGAATATTAACGTAATTACTGTTGCGCTGGTCTGAAAAATTGCAACAAATTGCTCCATATGTGTTGCGCCTTTTTGCGCCGGGTGTATGATAGGCCCCTTTGTGTTTAACAGAATAAAGATACTCAAACAGATCTGCGAAAAAATGAAAGGTGAGTAAACGATGACAGAATTCTTACTTTTGGGTGAACATTCCCTTTATTATCACTGACAGTGTATATTTTTATTTAAAAAAAGAGAAGCAATTGGATTAGAAACACACTGACATTGAACTCTTATACGTTTCCAATAAACAACTTAATCTGATTGGTTAATTGAATTCTAAAGGACTATCACTGTCATCTCAGTATGTTTAATGTGGCATAGGGTTTTAAAGGGAACATTAATGTTGCTACATGATGAAAACAGAATGAGAAATCCATCTGGTGCCTGTTTACAAACATAAACAATTAAAAAATATATAGCACATATGGATCGCAGGAACGTGTCCTGAGTGAAGATCCCCCTGTGGGCCATCAGTCACAGCTCGCATGCTGAAAGCACAAAGAAAATTCAAAGTCTTTATTCAACATTTTTAATTCAAATCACACAGACAGAATCAGTCACAGAGAAGGCGTCTAGGGGAAACAAGACGCTTTGGCTTGTGAGCGAAGATGTAGATGTAAACAGAATAACTGAATAACTCAGAATATAAACATAATGTACAGGCGTGGGGAAATTAAATAGCAATTAACTTGTTTTGTTCGAATCAGTATGACCCAGCTAACAATTTGAGGTTGTTAAAACATTCCCTTAATGTTGCCACAGTGAAAAACATGCAGGATTCCACACAATTCATGCATGTTGTCCCAACACAAAATATTATAATTTGGGTTAATTGAACATAAAACAATTAAGTTGTACCAAAGTATATCAAGAATTGTGTTGTTTTTGCTCATTTAAAATAAAATAAATAAGTGCATTGAGTTAAATAACATTATGTTTTTTGCCTAGAATGTTTGAAATATTTAAAAAAAAAATCTTTAGACCAGTGTTTCTTAACCACGTTCTTGGAGAACCACCAACACTACTTTGATTAAAGTGGCAAAGGAAATGTGCAGTGCTGGTGGTCGAGAAACATCGCTTTAGACAATGCGTTAACATGAAATTTTTTTGTTATAATTACATTATTAATTTCCCAAGGTGGGTTGCTGCTGGAAGGGCATCCGCTGCGTAAAAAAGTATTTGTTGGATAAGTTGGCGGTTCGTTCCGCTGTGGCGACCCACGATTAATATAGGGACTAAGCCGAAAAGAAAATGAATGAATGAATGAATGAATAACATTATTCAAAACAATTCCACAAAATTTCAGTCTAATGCTATATTGATGTTTTTGACATATTAATTAAAATGTTTTTAGAACATTCACTTTACTTTATAATAATGTTCTAATACCGTTTTCTTATAATGTAGTCTTGGAAGTTTCAAATTGTCCAGCGTTTTAGACATCTTATGAACTTTTGTGTTACAGTAACTTTATTCAAAACAATTTCACAACATTTCATTATCATTTTGTATTAACATTCTTGTAATATTATCAAAAACATTATTAGAGCATTCCATGCACAACATTCTAATAAAGTTTTCCTATGAAATTGTCTTGGAGTGATCAAATCTGTATTGTAAATGTATTAATGTCTTTTTTTTTTTTTTTTTGTTACATTATCATAATGTCTTAAGACTTTTTACAGATCTTTTATAAATTATTTCTGTAAATTAAATTCATTTGTAAATCAAAAGTTCACTCAATACTTATTGTAATCAATTTTCTCACTTTTTATTTAGTTAAAGATTAATATTTATTTAGCTGAAATGATGGTGCTTGATAATTCATAAAATGCAACCAGTGGTTACCAGGACATTGTGAGTGAACAAAAAAATAAATGAATAAAATTAACATTTTTCACGACATTAGTATCTTTAATCAAACAACTGTTAATTACAGTACATTTGTGTTTTTTTCCACACCTAAAGTGGTGGTAAATGTTGAATCTTCCAGCCTAAACCACAACGAATGAAGTTCTGCACAAGACTTTTGGCCAGCGGAGAAATTAAAATGGTCGTGCCCAACTGAGTCTGGTTCTCTCAAGGTTTTTTTTCCTCACTCCCATCAGGTGAAGTTTTTTTTCCCTCTCCGCTGTTGCCACTGCCTCGCATGGTTCAGGATTGGTAGAGCTACGCATCGATGAATTGGCTTTTCAGTGTTTGAACTCTCAGTAATGATTAAATCACACTGAACTGAGCTAAACTGAACTGAACTGAACTTAAACACTAAAACCTGAACCACACTGTTCCAGTTACTGAACCACACTGTTCCAGTTACTATGACCATTTATGTGAAGCTACATTGTAAAAGAATCTACATTGTAAAAGCGCTATACAAATAAAGCTGAATTGAATTGAATTGAATTGAATCACCTTTAATTAATCACCAAAGACCACATTTTTTAGCTGAAGTAACATATAAACATAATTTTGAATGGCCTGAAAGTGAGTAAATGAACACCAAAGCTTCATTCTGTTTGATTAATCCATTGACGTCACTTAATCTGGTGTTAGATCTTTAATGTTTACAACAACACTTGACTTTACATTCCATTCACTGTCATTGTAGCACTAGGTATTGGTGCAAAACCACCTTTCTATAGTTTGCCAGCATTTTGAAAGTAATTGATGCTTTACACACCATAACCATCTTTAAAAAAGTGCACTGTAATAATCACATTTATATACATTAGTAGTATTTGAAAGTGAGACCAAAAATAGCAACAAGTTATCACTAACACTATGGAAAATAGTTGCCTGGAAACATTTAAAAAATCTATACCTACAGTACAGACTGCAATTTCTGGATTACAAATGATGCTGATCTCCCCACTCCTCAAATACACTGTAGATTATTCTGTATGTGACATTTCCATCAGTGACATACAATGGTATCCCAATGCCTGTAAACGAGTGCTAAGAGCATCTGAGCTGAGCACAACACTGAAGCGAATATGATTGAAAACTGTGTAACATCCCCACTAGCACACATCACTTTACAGCAAAACAAATGTGCCTGCGCTTCTGTCGCATCTGTCTACTACTGTATATTCATCATAAATAGAGCAAAAAAATAATGTTCAGCTCACAGCGGAGTGACAGTGGAAATGCACATGCAATGGCTGAAGCAGCTGGGCGGCTAATGGCAGCAGATTATGTGGTTCACAGTGAGTTTCAAACTACGACGCTGACATTACTTTTAACACAAACAGATTTGGAACAAACAAGATGGCATATTCATAAACACGCAATCTTAAAAGCATTTCCTGCAATATGTTATCTTTTTCGATCTCTGTCATATGTTATATGCATGATATTGAGAAGGAAAAAAAAGATATATTGTGATTTCACCAGGTAACTTGAATAGTTCTGTCCAAAAAGAAGTCATAATGTTAGGTTGATTGGGATGCTTGTAGTGGAATGAGAACCGGGTTGGACCTTCAAAATTGCCTTAATCTTTTGGGGCATAGATTCAACAAGGCACTAGAAATATTTTTCAGAGATTTTGGTCCACATTGACATGATAGACAGATTTGTCACCTGCACATTCATGATGTGAATCTTGGATTGAGTTCTGCTGTCTTTGGAGGCCATTTGAGTATAGTGAACTCATTGTCATGTTCAAGAAACCAGTCTGCGATGATTTGAGCTTTATGACATGCCATCCTGCTGGAAGTAGCTATTAGAAGATGGGTATACTGTGGTCGTAAAGGGATAGACATGGTCAGCAACAACACTCAGGTAGGCTGTGGTGTTGACATTATGCTCATTGGTACTAATGGGCCCATAGTGTAAATTCGCAATAATGATATATTTTAAGGGGTCATTGCAGCATATCAGTTACATTCCTGCATAAAACAAGCTTTCTAGCATGAAAATGATGCGCACTTATTATCAAATAATTTAACAATAGAAGATCAAGTTGCATGTTGTGTGGCTTTGCTCCTCTTAATTATACAATGTGTCCATATGTCTGAAATATCCTGAAGCAGCAATAATGTTTTTTACTGAGGCATGAGATTCCCGCTTTATTAAAGATAAGTATATTTAACATTAATGCACATCAGTAACTCATCAGTAATTTATTTAATGCATGTTACTGTAAGAAATCATTGTAAATAATTGCAAATCTGGCCACTACAACAATCAAATCCTTGCGCACAACTGTGGTTGGAACCAAAGTTCATAGGTCTGTGTTCTCTGAACTCCTCTCAAGTGGTGGACTTCTACATTCTGATTGCTTGCCGCCGAAACGCGTCATAGCTCATTACCATAAAGTTGTCTTGATTTCAACTCTCCTCGACGCCCAAGCTGGTAAAGACGTGCCACACTGCTTCTCGCCGCTTATCGACGCTGGCTTTCAATAAAAATGAATGACTTCTGGCTACTTTGACGCTCTCACCACTTCCAGTGTGAAAGTACAGTTAAACCATTATTAGCCTGAACTGTTGATACAAGGCAGGATGGATTCATGCTTTCGTGTTATCGATGCCAAATTCTGACACTACCATGCAAATGGTGCAGCAGAAATCGAGACTTATCAGACCAGGCACCATATTCTATTGTTCAATTTTGGTGAGCCAATGTGAATGGTTGCCCATAGAAATGTCGCTCACTGGATATTTTATCTTTTTCGGGCCATTCGCTGTAAACCCTAGAGATGGTTGTGCGTGAAAATCCCAGTAGGTCAGCAGTTTCTGAAATTCTCAGACCAGCCCGTCTGGCACCAGCAACCATGCCACGTTCAAAGTCACTTAAATCACTTTGCTTCCCCATGCTGATGCTCAGTTTGAACTTTAGCAGATTGTCTTGACCATGTCTTCATGCCTAAATGCATCGAGTTGCTGCAATGTGATGGGCTGATTAGATTTTTGTGTTAACGAGCAGTTGGACTGGTGTACCTAATAAAGTGGCCGGTCAGGGTAAGTTACAATTACTTACAAAATACAGACAAAATGGTTACAGTGTAGATACATACAATAAAGCCACATTTTAAAATGAATAGTGGGAGTCTAACAGTACTCAGAAACTGAATAATCACATAAAAATAACACTAGTCTTCATCATATGAATAATTCAATACAATTAATCTTACATGTTAAGGCTGCACAAAACAATATAGGGATAGTTCACCCAAAAATATAAAATACCTCATCATTTACTCTCCTTCGTGTGGTTTTAATCATTTATCAGTTTCTTTCTTCTGTTGAGCACAAAAGAAGATATTTAAAAAATTGCTGGCACCCATCGACATCCATAGTTGGAAAAACAAACAACTATGGAAGTCATTGAATGCCAGAACACCAGCATACGCACAAATATCTTCATTTGTGTTCTTAAAAACTCTTGAACAAGTTTGAACAATCATTAAAATTGTTCAAGTAATCGCAGAATGTTCGCTTTGGGATGAAATACCCATTTAAAAGCACACACAAATGATAACTTTCAGCATATTATTGTTGAAATTACAACTCACTGCACACATCGCGTGTGTTCTGAACTGCGGTGTTTATAATCTCAGCATTACACATCCTGAAGTGTGCTGTCAGAATAAATTGTGCAGTGATGTTATTGCTAATAGACATCCTGCTTACTGTATGTGTACAGACTAAGCAAGCATGTCTTAAAGGCAGCACATCCCATAATGTGTCCTATCAACAGCACATCCCTGTTGTCCTATCAAAGTGCAGTTGTTGCCCCTCAGCAAAGTACCTGCTGACCTATGCAAAATTCACACTACAATAGCAATACCCAACAGTCCATGCACAGGGCTAATATCCATGCAGTTGACATGCCAGTGTCAACACTAGCGCTCAAACTCCAGACCAGGCCTTCAGATGTTATAGATACTGTTGACCTCATTATATCTGCAGACCACAGTATTTAACGTTCTGCCAAAGATAAGACCTGTGTGTAGCCATTGACATATAGGTTTGTTTTAGCTCTGTTTATGCGTGTTTTCTTCTAGAATGATGCTAGCAAACTTAATTAATTAGATTGTGCGATTTAAAATTCATTAATTTATTCATTTTCTTGTCGGCTTGGTCCCTTTACTAATCCGGGGTCGCCACAGCGGAATGAACCCCTAACTTATCCAGCACTTTTTTTATGCAGCGGATGCCCTTCCAGCCTCAACCCATCTCTGGGAAACATCCACACAAACCACACAAACAAACACACCCTACAGACAATTTAACCTACCCAATTCACCTATATCGCATGTCTTTGGACTGTGGGGGAAACCGGAGCACCCGGAGGAAACCCACGCGAACACAGGGAGAGCATGCAAACTTCACACAGAAACGCCAACTGAGCCGAGGTTCAAACCAGCGACCCAGCGACCTTCTTGCGGTGAGGCGACAGCACTACCTACTCCGCCACTGCGTCACACAGCTATTTAAAATAAGAATTTAAAATAAATTATTTAAATTTAAATCTGGCACGGTGGCTCAGTGGTTAGCACTGTTGTCTTAAAGCAAGAATCACTGGTTTGAGTCCCAGCTGGGCCAGTTGGTATTTCTGTGTGTGTGGGCTTTGCATGTTTTACCCGTATGCATAGGTCTCCCCCATAATCCAAAGACATGCGCTATAGGCGAATTCGATTAACTAAATTGGCTGTAGTATATGTGTTAGTGTATAGGTGTTTCCCAGTATTGGGTTGTAGCTGGAAGGACATCCGCTGTAATAATTGGACGTTTATTCTGTTTTGGCGACCCCTGATAAATAAGGAACTAAGCCAAAGGAAAGTTAATGATTGAGTGTTTAAATTTATTCATGTATATCAGAAGTGATCATTATATTTTTAAGAATCAAGTGATGACTGGGGTAATGGCTGCTAAAAATCAGCTGAAATCTAACCCTTTGACGTTCAATTACACTGGTGTAATCAGTCGAGGCGGGTGCTTTAAGTCCAAGATCACACAGGTGTGATTGAATTGTTCAGTGCGTCAAATAATCAGCTGCTAAATTCTAAACTGCTTTTCCATGGTGGCTCACACCGAGCCTGAATAAAAGATGTGCAAGACGCTTGTTGTAAATCACAATTTATTAGTGTTTACAAACAAAAAAAAAACATTTGTTTGGCATTTTATTTACCATTTAAACTTATAAGTAGTTTTATTTTTACTGCTTCTTCTCGCTACTATGTTATTTGTTTCACTTGCTTCCTTTTTCAATATAAATAAGAGAAGGGACAAAAAAACACATATGTTTTGTTTTAATTGAGTTTAATTGATTGTAATGATGACACAAACGATGAGCTTTTCAAAGCATAGGAAAACAGTCAGAAAAGTTGGACTAATCACTTGGCAATGCAACAAAATGATAATAAACAAAAATTTCACCAGTGCTCAGGCAGAAAAACATTTGGCCTAATGCTTTTTTAGAATGTATCATGTGTCCAAACATTGAACATAGGTTCACAAAAAGTTTTTTCTTATTTCCTATTTATTGAATTTTTTATTTTTATTTTATTTTAGCTAAATATATATATATATATATATATATATATATATATATATATATATATATATATATATATATATATATATATATATATATATATAAACTAAATTAGCTAGATACATAACAGAGTATTTGTTTTTAGTAAATAAATTTTAAGATATTTGAATTTTGCAGAAGTCCCTCGAATAATTGTATCGTCCCGCAACCCCCACAATCCCTCACAACTCTCTATCCACACCCGCATTCATCCATAAAAACTCATCCTGTGCAACGCACTCAGTGCGTTGGGTCCTCGGGGTCCTGTTGTAATCCTCCAGGAGTGCAGGTCTCCAGTTTTAACAGCATAGCATATGTTCGTATACATATCTGAGATTCAGAATATCAGACTTTTAACAATATATTATGAATGTCTGTAAATCTTTGCAGAAAAGGGATAAAAAACAGAAACAATAAACAGACAAATCATTGGGGCTGTGTGGTGACACATTGTAAGATTATCATAATGATTGGTGAAGTTTTAAGCGACACCTTAAAAATAATGGTCACAAAAAAAAAAAAAAAAAAAAAAAAAAACATTTGAAACTTACCTGTGAAAAGGTGTTTTTTTTTTATAATATTATATTTTTATAATAATATTTAGTTGATATTGTTTACTTTTTATATACTGGTTATTATATAGGAAAATAGAGATGAGACAGGTATATATGGGGAGCAGAGAGAAGGGGGAAGGATCAGCAAAAGACCTGGAACTGAACTCGGGAACTCTGAAACTCTGGTTGCCACTTTTCTTTTAAAAAAATTAATAAATAAATAATATGAAAATACATTGTTTTTCATAAAAAAATAATAAACTAAAAAAAAGATAATAAAAAAAGAAGAAAAAAAAAACACAATTTAAGAACTACCTCCTTGGTAATTTTCCGTTCTGTCCTTTTAAATCTTATGAAATTTCTCCAACATGTTCGTATTTTTAAAATACAAATGCAGGTTTTCTAGATATCCTTCTGTTTTCATTCTAAAAATTCCCCATACATTCATTACAATGTTTTCTTGTTTTACTACAATCCTTTTCCACATAGGGCTTTTCACCAGTGCTATATGAGATATTATAGATCACCAGATTGCATCGTGACCTCAGTGCTATATGTTGGTGCACTTTACCCTTAGGCTAATGTCGACGTTTATAGTTTTTTTCTAGCAAATTTTTTTTTATTGTTAAATTATAAGAACCTTTATTTCATGTTGATTTGTTTTGATTGTTGAGATGTCAGAATTATTAGCTAGCCTATGATTTATTTAATTGTTTGCTATTTTGAGATTGCTCATATTGTGGATAATAATCAAAACTGGCCTGCCGCATTACTGTTGTTCTGGGTGCCAGTTTTACCAGCTAATTTGTATGATTATAGGGGCAACAAATGTTACAAATCAACTTTAATGTTGCTATAGCACCGTTGTGCAACAATTTGAGCTTCACACACAAAAGACATAACACAGATTAAGTCATTTTTTTACACATGTGATTAGTTTAAGATGTTTATTTATTAATTTTCCTTCAGCTTAGTCCCTTATTTATCAGGGGTCACCACAGCGGAATGAACCACCAACTATTACAGCATGTTTTATGCAGCGGATGCCCTTCCAGCTACAACCCAGCACTGGTAAACACCCATAAACATTCAGATACACACTCATGGGCAATTTTTTTTATCCAATTCACCTATAGCACAACTCTTCAGACTGAAGGGGAAAGTGGAACAAACCCAGGCCAACATGGGGAGAACACGCCAACTTTAATAATTAAGAAATAAGAAAAACATTTGTAAATCTATGTTTAATGTTTGGACACATGACACATTCTAAAACAGTATTAGGCCAAATGCTTTTCTGCTTGACCACTGGTGAAATTAAATTTATTATTATGGTTTATTATGAATTTATTATTATTTTGTTGCATTGCCAAATGATTAGTGCAACTGTTCTGACTTTATTTCTATGCTTTAAAAAAAGCTAATTGTTTGTGTCATTACAATCAATTAAACTCAATTAAAACAAAACATATTTGTTTATTTATCGTTCCTCATTTATATTTAAAAATAAAGCAAGTGAAACAAATAACAGAGTAGCGAAAGGAAGCCATAAAAATAAAACTACTTATATGTTTAATTGGTAAATAAAATGTTAAACAAAGGTTATTTGTTTAAAAACACTAATTAATTGTGATTTATGACAAGCGTCTTGCACATATTTTTGAGCCACCATGGAAAAGAAGTTTTGAATTTAGCAGCTGATTATGTGACGCACTGAACATTTTAATCACACCAGTGTGATCTTGGGCTCCAAGCACCCGCCTATACTAATTACACCAGTGCAATTCAACATGTCAAAGGGTTCAATTTCAGCTGATTTTTAGCAGCCATTACTCCAGTCATCAATGTCACTTGATTCTTAAAAATATAATGATTTGGTTCACATCTGATATTTAAATTAATTTAAATCCACAATAATTAATTTTCCTATGGCTAAGTTCCCTATTTATCAGGGGTAGCCAAAGCAGAATAAACGTACAATTATTAAAGCGGATGCCCTTCCAGAAACACCAATACACTCACACATACACTACAGCCGATTTAGTTCATCCAATTCACCTGTAGCGCATGTCTTTGGATTATGGGGAAACCAGAGCACCTGTAAGGAAACCCATGCCAACATGGGGAAAACATGCAAACCCCACACAGAAATGCTAACTGGCCCAGCCAGCACTCAAACCTTCTTGCTGTGAGGTGTCAGTGCTAACCACTAAGCCATCGTTCCGCACCATAGTTATTTATACATTTGACAATGAACAATAAACCTCTGTTTTCTATTCATCTGATGTGATTTGTATGTGCTTTGCTGTTTATTTAACACTGAATCTAGTGCAGGTCACTGTGACCTACAACATTTTTTTTTTTTTCTTTCATCAAATTGGTGGCAGTCGGTTGGTCTTGGCACAGCAAATTACAGTTTTAGAGGACTTTAAAGCTATATCTAGACCGAAATCAACTGAATGAAAGATACAATCTTCTGATTAGAAGGAACACATATGCTATTTAGTAGAATTGCAATGTCTTAATGTTTTTTTTTTTTTCACTACCCAGTCATGGTCTCGGCTGGCACGCAGGTGCAAAATAAAACTGTTGGCATTTAAGTAACTCCACATTTTTTTTTTTAAATGAGTCATCCTTCTTTTCCCATGGATTCTTGTTTTCACAGCAGCTTGATTTCTCCCAAAGATTGCTTATATTGATCGCCTGAATTAATGTAGTTTCAGCTTAAACAGAGGGTCGCGCGGCTATGCAGAGCTCGACATGGTGATGAACTCTAATGCTTTGAAGGTACAATATCGATCGGGGTATCCGCACTCTTTATTCTGTTATTTGTCTGAGAAGGAATTGATTCTTCGAGCGTGATGTTGCGCACTCATGTGTAGGTGGGTGTGCTCATGTAAATGAGTGTGTAGGTGTGTGTGTGTGTGTTTGTGCCAGCCTTGATTGGTGATTGCATCTGTTAAACACTGCAATCTTTTCTATTTTAGAGGCAACCAATTTAGAGCGAGGCACCTTCACACTTGTATAATCACCCTCCACTAAACGGAAAACACACACATATGCGCAAACACACACTTGTGCTTAAGTCAAAAGGCACAATTTTGTTTGCACGCGCAAATTTTGCCGTAAAATGGGCTGACACATGAGTCACTGATCCCAGTCCCGTATAGGGAGCTCTGTCAGACTGCACGTCTCTGAGTGGGACGGGAAACCCAGTTGTGGAACTAATTAGCTTTGCTTAACTGAGGATGGATATGGATTGCTCCTGACAGCTGTCTGCTCTCATTCATTTGTGGAAGAGACACATTTGTTTGGAGATGCTTTTTTTTTTTTTTCTTCGAGTGCTTAGAAGCTGAGGCTGGTATGTCCCTGGTTGAAGGTGGCATCAGGTCCCTAGTGATGCCTGACAAGGTCAGCAACATGAAAGCCTGGAGATTTGTGTATTCTTTCTACAAATCATTATAGAAATGGGCAATATGAACATCCTGTATCTTTAAAAAAATAAATAGATAAAATAATAATAATAATAATTTATTAATTTTCTTTTCGGCTTAGTACCTTTATTAATCTGGGGTCGCCACAGTGGTAAGAACCACCAACTTATCCAGCATGTTTTTACTCAGCAGATGCCCTTCCAGCTGCAACCCATCTCTGGGAAAACAATAATTTAATTTAATTTAATTTAATTTAATTTAATTTAATTTAATTTAATTTAATTTAATTTAATTATATTTAGGGCTGCACAATTGCGCAGTGGCTAGTACGTTCTCCTCATCGCAATAAGCCTCGACTGGGTCAGTTGGCATTTCTGTGTGGAGTTTGCATGTTCTGCCAGTGTTCGCGTGGGATTCCTCCAGGTGCTCCGGTTTCCCCCACCGGTCCAAAGACATATGGTATAGGTGAATTGGGTAGGCTAAATTTTCCGTAGTGTATGAGTGTTAATGACTGTGTATGGGTGTTTGCAAACATCTATGGTGTTCTTCCAACCGTCCTGGGGGTTTTATAAGCATAAGCTAATTGGCCCAGGCTTTATCATTGGATGCTACACAATAGTATTCAATTTTCCTATTTTGATATTAAACCAAGTCTAGTCCCATAAATGTGTTATTTCAAACACTTGGATTAGTGTTGACTATAGACTGAGTTCCATAGATATGTACACTGATATCCCATATGGACCCTGAGCATACGTCAATAGCACCGCCACATTTGTACAGTGCTCCTAGGACAAAAGTCAATCAACTACACTAGTTAAGACTAAAGCCAGTGTGAAGATGCTGGACTTTAGCAATGTATATGGTTGCAGTAACGAGCAAAAAAAAAAAAAAAAAAAAAAACGAGGGCAGAACATTTGATAGGTAAGTATTGATGATAACACAGTCACTTAGTGCACAAATCACAAGGCCAAGTAGCACCAATTTGCACTAAATACGAGGCTTTTGCTAGTTTGTTCAAATAAAATCAGCAAACAATGTAAATGAAATATGACAACAAGATGCTGCTGTGCTTGAAACTTGTATTATTGTTGGCTTAGTGAATGAGTCATTCATAATAGAGATTTGTTCACAAACGAATCGCTCCCTTAATTAGAACGAAGAGTGTTGTGTGTTTCAGGAATCAAATTAGATCAAATTTAAATTGTCAAATTACATATTTCATAATTTACCAAAATATTTGCATACTGATGACAGAAAAAAACTCACGATCATGGATATATATATATATATATATATATATATATATATATATATATATATATATATATATATAATCAGATATTGTTGCCGACCCCGAATTAATAAAGAGACTAAGCCAAAAAGAAAATTAATGAATGATATTGTGATATATATATATATATATATATATATATATATATATATATATATATATATATATATATATATATATATATATATATATAGCCAGTCATCCACTGCACCTTGTTTCCACATTCTTTTCAAAGGAGCAAAATGGCACTAAAATGGCAGCTCTTTAGACGCAAAATTTCCAATAGTCAACAATAACATAGGCGACATCTAATATAAATATCTACGATGTTCTTCAAGCCATCCTGGGTGTTTTGTAAGATAGTACTTTTTTTTCTTATTCTGTGATAACAAACCAAGTCTTGTCCCACAAATTAGTTATTTTAAACAATTGACTGGGGTAATGAAGTATTAAGCGAATTTTGAGTAGAAGTTTGTAAGTAATCTTTAAGTAACAGGCTTAAATTAACGCTGCAAAACATCACACACATACAGTGCCACTGTAATAATAACTGCACAGACCAAGTATATGTTTCATTGTAATATATCCATTTTAATTAAAAAAAAAAAGAAAATTGTAAGAATTTTTACCGCTATATTCCCACTGATAAGACTTCACCCATACCTATACTGCTAACGCAATCCTCTCACAGTCACCTTTCCTTTCGGGCATGCACACACCTGCCCGTCTTTGCACCTGTGCATCAATGCAGCGGTGCATAGACCCACCCAGCATGTGTTCTTAGATTCCTCTTCCTCTGCACTTAAACGTCCTTGCATATAAATAGCAATCAACCTGACCTATGCGCACCCAGATATCGAGCCTTTTTCAGGGCAGTAAGCTTTTGTACAGAATCCCTTCTCGCTAGCGGGGGAACGGGGGAAGGGGAGGCAGATTCCAGCTGCACCAGGGCTTGATGGGATTTATGACCCATCCTGAGCTTTTCCCTCCGCTGGCGCCTTTCCCATTGGCTAGAATTAACAAGCAAGCGAAAGGAAAAACAAACAAACAAACAAATTACAGAGGAACAAACCGAGGAGGTAATAAGCATGTCGGGACATGCAAAGCTCGCTGTACGTGCTCGGGCACATGGGGGGAGGGTAGGCTGGTGTAGCAGAACCGATCTCCACCCCTTTCACATCCTCTGTTTCATCTCAGTCCCGCACTTTTCTCACTCTATCCCTTCATCCGGCGGTTCACGTGGGCAGCGGGAGACAGATGGGCGGATGATGGATCTGACGTGATAGACAGCAGGCTGATGGATGGGCGCCGGGCTGATATGGGATTAATGCGTAGCTGAGGCCGCAGCCGCCCAGCGGAGGGCTTGCTGATAGATAGATAAAACAGACGAGCAGATAAACAAGAGAGCACTAATCCACGCCCCCTTGATGGACAGAAAATCAAAGGCAAGGGAAGGAGTGGCAATAGAAAGGTGGGTTTTTGTAGTCGAACGCAGCCAGGGGAGATAACAGACAACGGACAGAGGCGAGAAGTGGATATGAGCTGGAGAGGAAGAGTGGGAGACTTGGAGGTGGAGGTGTTGGATGAGTTTGATTGGACCTTGAGTTTGAGTCTTTTGGTTGGGGCTAAGCGTAGAGCACCTGGCTGCAAGTGCTGTCAGCTTATAACCCTCAATCAGGCCTTTGTCAGCCTTGAAAGTGCACTGCTTTTAGGTGAAAACAAAGGGACAAGATTTAATTAGTTAGTATGATAGATAGATGATAGATAGATAGATAGATAGATAGATAGATAGATAGATAGATAGATAGATAGATAGATAGATAGATAGATAGATAGATAGATAGATAGATAGATAGATGATGGATGGATGGATGGATGGATGGATGGATGGATGGATGGATGGATGGATGGATGGATGGATGGATGGATGGATGGATGGATGGATAGATAGATAGATAGATAGATAGATAGATAGATAGATAGATAGATAGATAGATAGATAGATAGATAGATAGATAGATAGATAGAACCTGACAAAGTAATTCAAAGTTTTCTTGTAAATATTCCCTGCTATTTGGAGGACTCTCAAAACTGTGAAATGGACTTGTGTACTTTATTTGACTTCACAGTTCAGGATAGTCACAAGTGAACGGTTTGGGACAGATTTCAAATCACATGCTTTCTGGGGTTGTGCACCAGGCAACACAGAGGTCTTCTAGACTTTCTTACGCTAAGAATTCACATATACAGCAGGGCGATCCTCTTGAAAATAATTTCCTTCCTAAAATATTATTCTTTTTCGGTAACCACCTTTAAATACATGCCATTTTCCATTGATTATAACATTTTCAGTGAAAATTGCTAGGGGTGGAAATCTTTAAGAAGTCTATAATCTGAAACAATTCCGATTTTGGATGTCATGATCCATTTCCAAAACAATTCTCCACCTATATTTTTCATTTCTATTTCTATTTCTTTGAATGTGCACATTCATCTTTCCAACTTTATATTTTAAAGAGAATTAGAAATGTCATGTTTTTGCATAACGATGGCACAGTTATCACCTTCGCCTCAAAGCAAGAAGGTCGCTATTGGAGTCCAAACTGGGCCAGTTGGCATTTCTGCGAGGAGTTTGCATGTTCGCCCCATTTTTGCTTGAGTTTCCTTCAGGTGCTCAGGCATCAGCTGTGTAAAGCATATTCTGGATATGTTGGCAGTTCATTCTGCTGTGGCGAAGAAAAAGAATGAATGAATGCTTTTGTTTATCATTGGGATTTATGTTTGACGGTACTGACATCATAATTTATTATTAATCATTATTTATATTTTCAGGATGAACAAGAGTCCAACATTAAAACAGATTTCAAAGAGCCATTGTAAAGAACAAACAGTTCACATTCCCCCAAAAAGAGAGCATTACACGTGCAATACCTTACAACAAGGAAATGTTTACAAAGCTAAAACTTTTAACACCTCATCACTTTCTAGCATGACAAGAATCTGAAGTATCTTAAAGCCGTTCGCAGAACAAGCACCACATTATAACTTTAAGGTGCTTTCACACCTAGTAATTGATTCAGTTGATCCAAAACAGGTATTAAAGTTGTTACATTGTGGCTCAATGTTCTTGGTGCGGTTAGCTTTCACAACGCAAAGTTTCTAAGCGGACCAAAAACTAAAACAAGTGCATCTGCCCTACTTATAATTCTCTCTTCATATAGCCTTATGCCTATTACATATCCCTCATACACTGTGATATAGCTGGGCTCGGATTGTATTGCTTTCTCACTACAATCGATCCGCTCCAGAGTTCGTTTTCAATCAAGCCGAGACCCCTCATTCAAGCAATCTCGGATTGTTCTGGCGTGGATACGAGCGTGATTAATGGATTCACATATGCCAAATGAACCGAGCTAACTGGGCAAACGAGACAGGTTCCGAAACAAAAGTCTAGGTGTGAAAGCACCTTAAATCTTAAGTTAGTCTATCTTTTACAAATGAAGCAAATTTGGCAGCATACATACAAGCAACTGTCAATGCTTTTTTTAAAAATTTTTTTATTTTGCTGTTTCTAGGCCAACAACATCACAACCTAATTGGAACACATACATAATATAGAAGTTCTAGTAAATTGAAACTGTGTCTGTCCAGATTTCAGAGTTGAAGTTCAGTTAAGTTTACTTCAGTGTGGTTTAAATGTCCCTGCTGAAAGTCCAAACACTGAAGAGCAAATCCATTGATGCACAGCTCCACAAGTCCTTAACCAAGCAAGCCAGTGGCAAGGAACAAACTTCACCGATTGACGAAAGTGAAGGAAAAAACCTTGAGAGAAACCAGGCTCAGCTGGGAATGATGATTTCTCTTCTGGCCAAACTTCATGTGCAGAGCTGCAGTCTAAGTGCTGAAATGAATTCTGAACTCTTCAGAATCGATTGTTAGAAAAAAAAAGAATAGTAAAGCATCAACACATCAATATTTTTTCTCCCACTCATAGTGTCATCTTTTTAACCGTCCACACAGTGCAAAATATCATACCAGGGTCATCAATTTCTTGCTGACCAACAAAAAGATTATTGTTTTTTGATGAATTTCATGGTGTCAAACATTTATACTTATTCATAATTAACAATGGATACTTTTGCTTACCGAATTTTAAATGTATCCAAACCTTTACAACTACCCTGGAGGTCCCCGAACACCATCCTCAGCTGAGCGACTGCCCTTTTAGATGAATGAGTATGCTAGCGGATATCCTTGTTTGAGTATTACAGAATGGATGGATTTTTAGAGGAGGTCAGAACTTGCAGCACAGGTGAGGCCACAGGGAATGATGAGCCAGTCATTATTGGACTTGCATGTCGGATGTAGGAAGCTTAAGCGGCAGCTCACAGGAAAGAGCCGCGTGAGGGTTAAAGGCAGGAGGAAGCTGTCTTCAGAATGATATTGAGCGATAAGCTTTCTCTCACTTCCAAGTTGCAGGGGACCCCAGAGGTGCTGCGATCGATCTCTGTTTGCTTAGAACCCACTACTGTGTCACCTAAGAACACACACACTCACACACTAGTCCAGCCAACAAGGCTTTTAGCCTTTATTTATCTGGCCTCTAATTTTGGCTGAATGAATGACAAGCTGATTAACACTTAAACGTCCTCGTAAATCTTTCATTGGAGCGGAGAGAGCCGCACACACGCATAGCACCGGTGTGGAGTTACGGAGCAGTAGCGAGGCAGTAAGGTGAATGATTGTGTCGATTAACGAGATGGCGGGACAGAGAATGCCCGTTTTAAAGAGTACGAGTGAACGAGGGAAGGACAGAGGGAGAGAAATGAGAGATCAGGGAAGCAAAGGGAGAGCAAGTGGGCGAGTAATGGAGGTTAGTGATGGGAGTGTTGACAGGGAGTGTCAGCCCTAACCACAATGACCCCGCGATGGCCGCCGCATGCAAAATTGGGTGAATTTGAGTGCGAGGCCGAACGTGAAGCGCATGTGAAATGAGACATGAATTCGAAGTAAGATGTGAAGGGAATGGAAATCAGGAGACCAAAAGAGCGGGATGTTTTTCTTTTTTCCAGAATGTCTTTTTTGTCCTTTTTAACTGCATCTGCTTTATGAGAGCACAGCTGATGATATAACAAGATAGCTAAATTACATTAGACATTTTTAGAATCACAGCTTTCTTTCAATCTCGTGATTCATAATTCTTTATCATGTTTCTTTCTTGAATTATCATTACTTCTATGAATGAAAAAAAAAAGATATATGTATTTGCATTTCAGTCATGACTATGATTGCGAACCTTATGGGTAACATTAAGTCAGGTTTTGTTTTCACAGCAACAAAGTATTTAAAAAATGACAAAAAAAAAAAAGGTTAATTCATTCATTTTCAACCGCTTTTCCCAAAGCTTATGACCATAGGTGAGAGTAGGAATGTAGATTGACCAGTAATAATTAAATCAACTCTGCAGTTTGTCGGGTCATTAGTTGTTGAGGTCTCATTGTCGAGAAACTATGCTCCTGTGCACATAAAGTCCTGTTGTCCATAATATTTGTTTAGGTTGTCAAGTGTTCAGGTGTGCCCATAGTGTGGTGGCCGAGTGAGCTCAAATTAGCTACAAGTTAAGAAAACACACATAAATAGACAAAAAACACTAACAAATTGAGAAGCTTCACAACACAAACATCTACAAATTCTCACAACACATTCAAATAAAGAAATGCTCTATAAATAGCACAGACCACAATGGAAATCTGTCCAGGGTCCCCCCAAAAAGTGACTAACATGGTTGGTTCCTGTTTAAAGTCAGAAGTGTTTTCATAATTCTAACATATACACAATTTCTATAGCTTCTGAGAATCCAAAAAGAGCCGCATATTGATAAGGAAGGGGTGCCTGTGGAGGATGTGTCCAACACTTTACAGAGGCTAGAGAAACCGAAAAAGCGGAAGGGGTGCCTGGTCTGTGCATTGGGCACCGGCTGCCACTAGAGTAGTCGGTGATCCGGGGGTGCAAATCACCTGAGGAGCAGGGGCAAGGGTTGAAATTCCGTGAGTTTTCCACAAGAATTGATTTGAGGTGGGTCTGAAATACAGGAGACTCCTGGGAAAAACAGGAGTGTTGGCAGGTATGGTTATGGTAGCTGTTTTAATATGAAGTTATGATTGAATTGCCTCTTGTTGCAGTTATGAAATAGTTTGATAACAAGCAGGAAATGTTTCATGTGCCAATGACATCACCACATTGAAAGGGTCTATACTTCTGACTGAAATGAGGATAAAAAATATTGTTATAGCAACACTTGTGACTGCTTTGGGAAATAACACTCATCGTAGACGTCACAGGATGACTGATTAGGTTAATTAGGTTAGCTACTCAGGTTAGGCTAATTAAGCAAGTTATTATATAATGATGGCTTGTTTTATAGACTATCGGAAAAAGAAAATAGCTTAAAGGGGCTAATAATTTTAACCTTAAACTGGCTTTTAAAAACTTAACTATTTTTATTATAGCCAAAGTTAAGCAAATAAGACTTTCTTTAGAAGGAAAAATATTACCAGACATACTTGGAAATTTCCTTGTTTGTTAAAAAAAAATTTTGGGAAATATTTAAAAAAAAAAAAAAATGAAAGGGGGGCTAATCATTTTGACTTCAACTGTATGTGTTACATTTCTTTGCATACTGTTATCTTTGCCAGTAACTCAAAATTAATTTATTTCAGACTGTTTATTAGTTCAGATATCATAAAAGTGTCATAAAATGTCTTCTTTATTTTCTCTGATTTGATCTCAAGGCCAGAATTTCAGATACAAAGCTAACACGTACAAAGATGTTATATGCATTCTAGCTGATGCCAGTAGAAGCAGACAATTTTATAGTAATAATGTAGGTTTCTGTGCAATCAAATAATTATATTTCAGTTAGCAGAAGCTAGTAATTGCACATATCTGAAAGATATAACTCTCGTAAGAAAAGTGTAAAATGAATACACAAATGAAAGTCTTGGTTAAAATTAAGGTCCAAATGAAACTCCATTAAACGATAATCCTAATGATAATATTTTGAGAAGAATACTTGGCTCTCCTTAAGTGGGAACCATTTTGTAGCAGATGAGAGTATTTATTCTCACCGGGGAAAAGGCTCAGTGTCTGCCAGTTCTCTATTAGCAAAGAGCTGTTACTATAGAGGGGGGAGACAATTTATTCTTTTCCCCACAGCCCAGTCCCCACGGGGCAATAAAACGCCCGCCTCGCTCCCTGACGCCCACTGAGTCTGGACGACTCGGACACCCTTCTACAGCCTGTCCTTGTGCCGGACAGGCACCAAAAACTACCTCTGTCATCAACTCCTCTCTGTTTCGATATGTCGGTCAAGTATTAACAGCGGTTCCCACAAGATTAGGAGAGATTACTGACCTTTCCTGTCATAATACTCTCTTGAGATGGGAATCGTAAGGAATTTTTAGATCCACTTAACAGTTTTAGTTCTTTAACCACTACATCCGTAATTCCTCTAAAGGCTTGTCTAATGTAGGGTCATATGGATCTCAGTGTCTTGTGCAGAAGGCAGGGAAAGACATGAATTGATTATTAGTGGACCAGCTCAAATGAATATAAAGTTAAATATGTAACAGATTTTGTGAACTTATAACAACAACAACAACAACAGCAATATTAATAATAATAATAATAATAACAATAATAATAATAATAATAATAATAATAATAATAATAATAATAATAATACACATTAGTTGACTACAAAATACATAAAAATAAGTTTGCATATTTCAGTGTGGTTTTTGTACTTAACTTTTCTGTTGAATGCTTGATTCTGATTAGCTGTGAAAATCTTTAATAATATTCATTTTAGTTGATAATTGTTTTAATAAATTATTGTCATGGGTATTAAATATATTTAATTCAATGATATTTATTTGATAAATTACTCTGGGTAAAAGCTATTGTTTCATATCATTACGCTGAATTATTTCAATTATTTTACAGCCTGCAGTTGTCAAATAACAAATCAAGGCTTTAAATGAGCTGCACTGTAAACGATTTCTGTTGTTTTCACGGTATTATACTGCATTTCTCAACAGTTGTTTACTGTATAAGCTGTGCACAGTGTGTTACTGTATATATTGCTGTTTTCACAGCATGATAATGTATTCTCAACATTTCCATACTGTGAACATGATTAACAGTATGCTACTGCAGATTTTACAATGAATTTTGGGAAAAAATCAGTTACTGTGCATCTAAATACAGTACTGCAAATGACCATGAAAAACTCTACACACACTTTATATTATTATTATGTTTATTTATTTTTTTTGACAAAGTATTTTGTGAAGAAAAATAAAATAACCTATTTCTTCAGACTGTTAAGTGCATAAAGCTGTCCCCTGGTTTTCCATATTTGGGTGTACTGCACCTTAATTTTATAAGGTTAACATGAAAATATTAAATCATTTTTAAACAACATAAATTTGTGCTTAACCAAAACGTAAACTGGAAAAAAAGTAATTGATTCATGAAACCAAAGTTAGCTTAAATGTCATAATGACCAGCCTGCTTTAGACGGATTCATGAGGTTAGGGCACCCGTCATCACCATGGAGGTCACATATCTCCGCATTTTCAAAACAATATTTTAAAATACCCACCATCTCTATAAATAAACCACAGACTTGAGTTTAAAACAACTACATTCCCGCATGAAAAACGGTTAAAACTAAATTTCATAACACATTCATTATAGAGCCATCTAAGACCGGGGCAAGTCTCACATGTCTAGCCGATTATAACCTCGTTTCGCCGGATACATGAGTGATGATGGACACCCTGGAGGTCAGAATCTCCGCTATCGGCAAAGCACGCTTACAATTTACACATGATATCTATAAATAAACCACAGATTTAAGTTTGTAAGAACTACATTCTCGCATGAAACACTGTTAAAATTTCATTTCGTGACATATTAAACGCAATATTTATAATATTAGCTGGGCTTTCTCATCCGCCATTACCATTTGCTTGTTGATGTGAAATGAATTCTGGGAGAAAAAAATATTAATTCTCAAAACACTTCAAACGAACTTTATTTGTATTGTCAAGGTCAGATATATGTAATAATTTCGCTGGTAAAGTGAATATAAAACAATGTTACTATATTGTAATCAATATCACGTTTGCACTGGTTCGGTTCAGCACTCGAGCGACTCTGAATCGTATTGAACCGAATTGAACCGTTTGCTCGGGAATTATTTGATCACACGTGTTCACAAGCACATTCAGCAATATGCAATTAGTGTATAATTAGTGTATAAATGCGCGTGGCCAAGCAGTATAACGAAATAGTAATGAATCATATACAAAAAGGAATCTGTTTTAGGCGGATTCGATTCTTTACTGTTCACTAAGGAGCCGATTCATAGAACCGAACGGACACGACTCGACCTGCAGGCAACGGCTCTCCTAATTTGAAATTCACCTGTCGTCTTTCATCCAGCGAATTCATCCTCGGTAAGTGTTTTAAAGTCAAATTTTGTCCGTTAAAGGGTTGTTTTATAAGTATTTCTGTGTATTGTGTGTGTAATTTAAAAGAATTAACCAAGTGACATTAGTTGTAGGTTCTTATGTTATGTCACACTATCCGTTAACAAACGGTATTTTAAACAAGAAATAACAGACGCCAGGCGGTCATTGTAGTGTTTGCGAGGTATTGTACAGTAAGTTTAGCTTGAGTGAGTTTTTGACCATACGTTAAGTTACCTGAAAAACATAACTTCAACTTATTGTAACTGCATTAATGAATTCTCTATTTCAGCACAACACTGAGATGAAGGCGAAGTCACCATGAAAAGTTAAACGTTTACCGTTAAGGTAAGCTCTGGTCTTCACATAACGTTAGTCATTATGACTAAGCTATCATTATGGTAAAATTTTTCAACTGTAAGTTAGTTATTTAAACTAAACTCATAATGAAATGAGTCTTAACTGTTTTATTAAATGGAGCTGAAAATTAAATGCAGTTGAATTATTTTAAGCTAACGTTAATATTAACAAAATACATATTAATTGTCTATTTCTCAATAATGTTAATGAGCTTGATGTATAGTGTGTCATTAATTGTACATTTAATTTTTGGTGTTCAGGTGTACCTGAGGTGAGTGTACGTTCTGAGTACACAGATATAAGCCAAAGTCATATCCATCCTAATCTAAGAGAAATTGATGGGGTCAGGGAATGATTTGTGTACAAATGTATTTTAACCCCATACAGATTGGTATGGTTGTACCATAGATTTAGATTAATTAATGTTAAGTCTTATTTTACTCTTATTATATTTATCTGTTTTTCAGCTACAATAATTGATGTTGAAAAACTGATGCTACCAATCACTCCTCACTTGATTATTCAAGGTAATGTTGATGTCTTCCTCATTTTGATTCGATTTTTAAATGTCAAGTTGTTCACAGATTTGTTGTGCGGAGTTTCATGTACAACCTCTTTTTCTTCTTCCAGCAGTTCCTAAGATAAAAAAAATCTGGTGTTAAAACAGCCACGGCTATGCTATTTGCCTACCAAGTGCTGAGTAAATATTAGACAAACATTTTTTTCTATAACTGTTGTCTTTGTGTTTATTAGCAATTTTACTGGGCATATGTGTTTGTTTTTTTTCAAACAGCCTGGAAACTGTAAGTTTAGTTCAATATGTTTTTTTTTATGCTATTCATTTTTGTCTTAACATGGATTGCATGTTGAAGCTATCGTTTTATAGTGAGAAAATGTAAGAGAATCACTGAATACAATGGCATAATGATTCTGCTTGTTCAAAGAAGGTACTTGATTTAGTTTTCCTTAAGCGACACATCAGTTTTTATGACTATTGCTTGACACTTGAATTGAAGGGACAGTTCACCCCAAAATGAAAATAATAGCATCTTTGGCATCCTCCACTTGTTTCAAAATAGTTATATATTTAATTTGTTCCGTTGAACACAAACTCGTATTTTTTAAAGAAATTTGGTTCAAATATGGATGTCAATAGTTACTGGTTACTAACATTCTTCAAAATATCTGCTTCAGTGTTTAACAGAAATTCAAACTAGTTTAAAACACGTGGAGTAAATAGTGGCAAAATAGTAAACTATTCCTATAAATATTTTATTCTGAGACTTTTATTTATATGTGTCTTGTCTTTTGTCATATTGTCCTTCTAGCCCAGATTGTGATGGACCTGGAATGCGACACCAGTTACTCTTAAGACAAGAACCGAATAAAGCACAGATGTGGAGGGATTTGCAGCCAAACTTACTGGAGGGAAGGAACCTTTAGGTAAAAACACCTGCTTTATTTAGATCTGAAGTATTTTATTTGACATAGAGATTTATTGTTTTAATTCTAATTTAAAGCAAACAAGGTTGAGCACCCCTGGTCTAAAAGCTCAAAAATGCTGTTTCCGTGATAAGGTTAAATGTAGTTTAGAAATAGATTCATTAGGATCAATGCTTAAAGTAAACATTTTCTTCTTTCTGTAGACCAAACATGTTTACTATCCCTCACATTTTAATAAATTGTTTCTGTTTTTGTTTCTTACAGTGTGGGTGAACATACTACCTGGATGTCCAACAAAGGCTGCACAAGAGCTCATTTGATAGCACACATTCTGTCCTGTCTACATCTCTGATGACCTGGAAGTGCTTCGACATCAGTGAGTAATACATATTTATATTGTCATGCATACAGGATTTCTGTAAGCTTAGCTTTAATGTTAGTTTGTAATCAGCAGTGACTGTTTTAAAAAATTAAGTATTTAAATTATTCTCAACGTTTTACTGATGCTGTGCACAGTAACGTTATGATGATTTAGTTTGAGGAAATGTCACTAGAGGGTTTGTATAAAAAATAAATAAATAAATAAATTGTATGAAATGACTCGATAAAATGTTTATTTGTCTCGCTGACATGACATCACTGCTGCATTTTAAAATACAGTAATACGAATTGACCGCAGAATATTACCACAAACATTTCATTAAGTAGGCTAGACTGCTCTTTAGTTCTCTACTCAACTTTAACACATTTCCTCGTGTCGCTGAGCCTCTCTGCAGATTTTGCCAAAAATGAATACTTAGTGATTACTTTGTTTTATGCAAACCAAATATCAGTAACTCATCATTAGCATTATTTTAAAAAATCACCCACGGCTTTCATGTTCTCTAACGCAATCTTATCTGTAAGTTAGAAGTGGATTTATACGTGTTAAAAGCCTAAAAGTATTTAATTAACATTAGTCACGTTAAATTAGATTATTTTTATTTATTTAATTTTAAATATGTAGCCTCTTAAAGTGAGAATGAACTGTGTTCACCCCTCTTAAATTCGTGGAAGCACTAGTAGTGTGATCATGGAATCAGATATTCGAGCTATACAGAGTCGGACATTAAGTTAAGATGAGACTTTATTTTTTACACACCTGTGTGGACACCTGAATAGCAATCTTTAAGAACAATGCCCGCTGATCTTTTCCCCATTAACGTTAGTGTAATTGTGAATTGACAACAAACTGTATTTCACCAACAAAAACAATTAAAAAAACTGTTATATATATTATAACTGTTATATATATTTATATATATATATATATATATATATATATATATATATATATATATATATATATATATATATGTATAAAAAAACAACAGTGCAGTGTTTCGTTTCTGAATGAATTAAATGGTTTGAGGGATGATTAGTTTTTGCGTCAGTGATTGATTTTGCCTGTCATTTTTGCAGGATCATCAAAAGTGCTGCTGCCCTTTTTCACTGTCCCTTTCCACATCATTTGGCCTTCATCATTTCCTGTCTTGTAGCAGTATTTTTACCTGTTTTTAAAATTGTAATAATTTTTGATGCATTAATTGTTGACTGGTTTTAATGATCAATTGTTTATTAGTGTTCTGTTGCTTTGTTATATTGAATTATTGCTACTGTTTTAGCATGGTTTACACAATAAACCTTTATTGTGAAGTTAAAGTTTCAGTTTCTTTATTTTTCTTGTATTTCTTGAACAGTTAAAATGACACTTGTGCAATTTTTGAACATTTTTACCCATTATAAAGTAGCACTATTAAATAAAATAAAATAACATTTAATAACTGTAAAATACTATACAGTAATAATAAAAGTAACGTTAAAATACCGTAGTTCTTCATGGTAAAAATGTACAATAAAATACTGTTTTCAGTTTTGCAGTATGTGTATCACTACTGTAATTGGTGTTACAGTAAAAATCAACAACAGTAAAATGATGTATTACATTTTACAGTAAATGTAATACTAATGTAATTAGTATTACAGTAATGTTACCGTTTTATGAAATACAGCAGCTACTGGATAATTGTTGCCAGTAACTTACTGTTGATTTAACAAGAAATCGTTTACAGTGTGCGTAAGAAACTAGTACTGCACAAAGGAGCAGTTTAAGGGCAAAAACCTGACAAACGTCATAAAATATGGAGTATGAACAGAAAAATTGGACTTAATAGAAAATAATGAACTTAAATAATGCATTTTTACTTATAATTTAAAGGCCCATTCTCAATAACTTCTCACATATATACCTAAAAATACACTATTAAATAAACAAAAAAGTACATATTGCTGTTGTCTGTTGCTGTTGTTATTGCAAAAGCTTGGTGAACTCTGACTTACCAAATCCCATCACTTGATTGCGTGAGATCAATCGAGGATCAAAACATGAACTCTCTGGACAGAAATTTTAAATATGGATCAATTGCAAGCTTTTTTTTAAATTGTTTAATCATCTTGTTTAATCCCGCCCCTTTTTGCAGCACCGTATGACAGAATTTTGCAAGCTAAAACTCTAGTGTGACTGTGGCATAATCCAAACCCTACACACAAACACAGCTGCAGTTCATTCCCAATGATTACACTGACTATAAATACACCCCACTCACATGACCTAGGTGTTTCGAATCACCCTAGTCAGTTATTAAAGCTGCATGTGGATCCTCAACTCCACTGCCAGACTAGTTTGGTTACAACCAAAGTCAACATAAAACACTTAAGTTGACCCGAAAACACTTTGTGTTTCCTTTTAGAAAAAAGTAGTTTGTACAATAATTTAAGGCCATGTATTGAGTGTATAAACAAAACATAATGAATTTCTGTTTGAAACGTACATGTAAATAATTAGTTTGCTCAATTGATTTGACTTGAGACTCATTTGTAAATAATTTCAGTGATTATTTATGAAGCAATTTACATCCTGCAAGTTGAATGTGTTGTAATTTTAAAATATACAAAAACAAAATACCTTACTTTTTAAGTTATGTATCTTTAATCGTTACATCATTTAGTCCAAGTCTAAATAACACCATAAAAAATCATCATTTGTTAACTGCGATTAGGTTTTTTCCATACAAACATTAATTCTCATAGAAGAAAACAGGCGCTCGAGAAGCATTAACAGACACAAACGTCATGTATCATTTGCTTCCAGTATTTTTTATTAAAATGAAACGGATTCCAAGCCCTTTTCTTGTCTGCGTCTGGTCTCATTTATCCTCTCCAGCGCTCCTGCTAAAGCGCTCTCGTCTGACCCTACGGCTCCTTCTGCCCTCCCAGGCTCCGTGCTCCATTATTTACATGCTATCCGGTTTCTCCATTGATTCCCGCAATGTAACAATTGAGACAGATTTGCCCGACTGTCACAATAGCAGTGGGATTCGGCAGAGTTTGTAAATGGGATTAGGCTTAAATGGAATTTAATTTTCACCGTTGCTGTCTCCAAAGCCTGTCTGCCACCCAGACACCATGACGCTTTACACGCCGCAGCATGTGTGTGTGTATCCTTTGCATGTGCATGTATGTGTGTGCGCAGTGCCGGTGTGCGTCTGATTAGTAATTTCTACAGGGACCCTAATTCTGATTGTTTTTGTTTCTCATTGTTCTTTGCACACAGCAGTTTATTTGGCAGGGCTCCTGTACTGTGATGCAGGTGCGCGGCTCCTTCATTTGTCCCCTGCTCTATTTGTCGACGCTTATTCGCTGTTATCTGATTGGTTGATTTTTTTTTTTGTTTCTCTTTTTTTGTGATGTTTCTCTTTTAACAGGTCATTCTATTAAGTAGCAACCTGCCAAACACAGAGCTCAGTATAATGGATCACATATTGCATTCGCAAGCAGCTCGATGGAGCGCAACTGAATGAAGCAGAA
>NC_141023.1:49610000-49615000 GCF_052040795.2 Danio rerio | reverse complement strand
AAATAAAACAGGGAAATCGATGCCATGATTGAATGACAAATTCAAATGATGTTGTACAGCAGGTCTAAGAAAAGTCAATAGTGCCATTATTTGGCTTAAATGAGGTCAAGGTTGATTCACTTCACTTCAGTAACTGTAAAATTCATCAATTATGCTCAACTCTACAAAAACCAATAGTCTTGTTATTCAGCTTAAGCAGTTCAATGTTGATTCAATTCATTTTAATAAAAGTAAGTTAATCAGCCATGTGGAAGACAGTAGCATGATTATTGAGCTCAGATTAGTGGAGTTTTTTTTTTGGCCAGAATAAGTCTGTGGTTGCAATGTGGCTATGTTGTCTTCCAGTGATGTGAATTAGATTGGAATATCAAATATTGCACTTGCGACTAAAGCAACGTTTCCATCCAATGAGTCAATGAGAACAAAATTGCCACTTTTTAAAGACTAGTGTGAAATATCTAAAATAAAATAAAAAAAATTGCTGTGGTAGGAGAAGCCATGGTGAGACTTATATATAGTACATTATCTGTGCCGGGGTTCATAAAATTTTCAGCCAGTGATCCCAATAACAATGGCAGTGACTCGCGACCACAAAATCCTATAAGGCTCAAACACACTAATAGGCCCAAATGTATTCTTTTTTTCATTTTGGACAAAGCCATTCAGAGGTCATGTGCCCTTGTTAAGTTGTGGGCTGTATTTAATGTTAATGTATGTGAATGCTGTTGCAATCTGTTGCATCTGACACTATTGCTGTGTCTTTAATCTAACATAATGAGTGGGACCCCAGGGGTCAAAGCCCAGTGGAAAGCATGCAGCATATAGACAAAATATGCTCATTCTAATAGTTTTAAAAAATGTAATAGATTTTTGGTAGTTACTAATCATCCTGTCCCAACCCCTTTTTTGGGAACCACAGCCTTAGAAGACATGCATTTAATATGCAGTGGCTTTTAGAGGCACAATAAATTTTTTTGGAAGTATAGACGCTCAAGACAGTTCTGACATGTTTTAAAAACGCATTCCTTTATACATTTTTCAAGAGTTCATACATAGCTGATGATTTATTATAAAGCTTGTTTGGCATGCTGTCTCGGGAGATAGCCCTGAGCTCATGAGATCCTTGAGCTAGGGGCTCCCTACCATTTGCAAGGCAAGAGGGGAGTTTGAGCTCAGGTAGATCCCGAAAACTCCCCCGCTGTAGTAGCTAGTGAACAGATGGAGATTGCTCTTAAGAGATAACTACTTACTAGGAGCATGTCTATGGTGCCGATCTGGATTAGTCAATTAACTTAAGTTGCTTGTTTTTGAACATTGGGAGGAAACCGGGGAAACCCACGTGAGCACAGGGAGAACATGTAAACTCTGCACAGAGATGTTGACTGGCTTGGTAAGACTTGCCATCCATCTAGGAAAGGAGGAGGAGTAGGGATGAAAGGGGGAGTTTTCAAAACAAAGTTGGCTGTCATATAGAACACAGGGTATTTATAGTGGCTTAGGAATCATCTGATTGGTGAATCATAAATTGAATAATGCCGGACCGATTGCAAGCAATCATAAGCACATTATCCTCTCTAAATTAGTTTATAAATAAACTTCACCTTGAGAATTATGTTGCTAGAGGTACGTATGGCTGCATTTTGTCTTTAAAACAAAAGACAAAAGACGTCTGGACTCTGCGGACGTTTTTTTCTATTTCTGCAGAGAATTTTGGTAAAGATCTGTGGATTTCTGCAGAATGATTTTGGGAGTATCATAACTAAAACTTTAATAAATACAATAAAAAGTAATACCTTTTTAACTTTTATTTAATGTTTAAAATGCAAATCCAATTAGATTCACTTTATTTGGTAAACAAAGCAAGTCTCTCATATAATATATTTACTAAAATACAGAAAATATGACTGTACAAACTGCATTGTAGATACATCTAATGAACATTTTCATATTAGTCAATAATATGAGATATGAAATAATAAAAGATTCCGTGTGGGCCTACTAATAGCATATGTTGGCAGACTTCAGACACTGAGAGGAGGTTGACAGTGATAACAATGTTTGAGTCTGGCGAAGACAGGTTCCAGAAAGCAGGTAAGACATACACGAAAGCCAAAAAAAATAAATAAACAATTAAATAAAAGGGTTAAAATGTGGTAAAATCTGAAACGGTGGTAAAATTCAGCCGAGGGCTTTTCTTTCTCTCGATTGCTTTTCAAAGCACTGTCGGTTCAGTTTAGAGAAGTGGGCAAGTGCTGGTCAATGAGTGCTTATTATAACACTATCGGTTGGGTTTAGGGAATGGGGTGGGTGGGGCAATCAGTTGGTTGGTCAGTCAATCAGTCGACAGCAGCCTCTGGTGAATTTACGCGAGACGGGCAGCCACCAGTGACAAATTTAAAATGTCAAACAGTGTACACATCGGCCTCTAAAAGATTTGTATAAACAAAAACTGCAAAAAACGTATCTCCTGGGATGTAATTGGTGCCATGTTGATGACAGATTTTGGATGAGGGATTTTAGAATAATCAAAACATTTCAGATGTTGTACAATGTGGTCAGTCAGATTTGTCCATCAATGCCATCCAATTGGGCCATTTTTGTTGTCACATGATCTGTTAAAACAAAATCACATGACTATTTGATGTGTATTATATAATTAAAGCAGTAAATGTGTAAATGCACATTTTTAGCTTCAGATAAATTGTTTCAATAGACTCATAAGGAAAACATATCCTTATACACATTTCTGGAGATTGTGAATTATGTAGCCAGAAGTGTGTATGGCTACATTTCATCTTTAAAATGAATGCTATGGGATGGTATAATAATTTCACACTCACCAGCTGACCGCTTACCTCGGTATGGAAGGCTTTCCCACTGTTACCAGTTTGTCAGTCCGTCAACATATACGTTGACAGACTTGAGATGCAGAAATGAGTTGACTGTGACAACAGGGATTATGTCTGGTCAAGAACGGTTCCAGAGAGCAGGTAAGACAAAAACAAAAGCTAAAAATTAAAATAAACACGTAAGTAACAGGGTTAGAATGTGGTAAAATCTGAAAATGTGGTAAGAATTAAAACAAGGAGCGTTCATTTTTCTAGATAGCTTTTTAAAATACTGAGGTTGGGTTAAAGGAAGTGGGTGGGCGGGTCAATCGGTGACTTTTCAAATACTATTGGTTGGGTTTTGGAAGGGGGATGGTAGGCGGATTGGTCGGTTGGTCAGGAAATTCAGTCAGTTGACAGCGGCCTCTGGTGGATTTACGTTAGAACAGCAGGCATGAATGACACTCGGGAGAGAACTGAGATCTAAAAAAGCGTACATAGTGGCATCTGGTGGATTCACAAAAACTGCAAAAAAAAAGTATCTCCTGGGATGTATTTTGCTCTCTCCAGAAATATATAGATCACAGGTGTCAAACTCAGTTCCAAAAGGGCCGCAGCTCTGCACAGTTTAGTTCCAACCCTAATTAAACACACCTGATCAAACTAATTGAGTCCTTCAGGCTTGTTTAAAACCTACACATAAGTGTGTTGGAGCAGGGCTGGAACTAAACTGTGCAGGGCTTCGGCCCTCAAGGAATTGAGTTTGACACCCCTGATATAGATGTATGCAATCAGAATGAGCATGGGTTGAAATTTTTATTCTACTTAGTATTAATATAATAAGATATTCCAAAATGCTCATATAAATAGGTAAATAGAAACATAATTACTAGTATAGAGATGATTCACAATGAGAACGTAAACATTGAAGTCCATGAGTGTCCCAGCATTGGTGATAGCAGCAGGGCGTCCCACACGTGAGGCTGTGAGAGAGACAGCTGTAAGACGAAGAGGCGGAGAGGTGATTTGTGTGAGTATTGTATTTCTGTAATCTCTTCTGATCACATCAGCCACAGCCAATAATGCAACACAGAGCCAAATGTCACGCTGCTCTTTCTTCATCTCGCACGTCTCGCTCTCTTTCTCTCGCTTTCTCACATGACTTTTCTCCTTTGCTGCAGTGGGGAGCGAACCCTGCTGCAGAGGTTTCGGAACAAGCTAAAACAGCGACAGAAAGAAAGCAAAGCGGCACAGAAGGATGGGTGGGATTCGTCAGGAAAGTGTGACTGCACATCTTGACTGATGCAAGTTGACGGATTGTGATGTTCACACAGTCGCGCGCACACACACTTGCGCTGGAGGTTGGCATGCTGTTCGGCAGTGGGAAATGAAGTCTAACCAGCGTGGCATCTGTCTCCGCTGCAGGAGAGGCCCGCCTCTCCACCCACACGTGACCCCGCCCACCCTCCATCCATTCACATGGCAAACCTCTCCATCTCACTCTCTCATGTTTCATCACATCCTGCCACCGCCCACCTCACGACGCTCTCAAATATTCATACCTACAAACACACACACAGGCAGTTTTTTTTTTTATCTCTCTGCATTCCTCCATTTTGTTCTGGGAAATAACAACTCAATATTCGTGACACCGGAAAAACAACACCTGTCATGTTCATCGACCTACGATTATGTTTATATAGGGAGTAATTAAAATGTTTAACTTCAAATGTTTTTTTTTTTTATTTATTTATTTGATGTTTATCGCATGTGGTATTGATAAAGGATGGCACACATTTTGAATAATTAAAAACATCAGAGGATGTAGAAACAGAAGAGGTACATTGTGTTGCTTGTGTACCAGAGCATTTAGATGGTCAAATGTAGCATTGCTTCTTCATCCAATGTAGCTTGGCTCGCTTTTATATTAGGGGTATAATAACAAATGTATTTGTTTGTACTCAGATGACACAGTCAGTCCCGATGTACCTTCTACTGGACTTAGCTAAATTAGACCACAGCAGTGCAACAACTGGGGGTCCTATTTTACATTAAGACATTTTTGCAACCCAGGCTCATTCAGAAAACGTACGAAATACATCACAGGGGATAGTTTTTGTTTTTGTGAATCCACGAGAAGCTACTGTGTACGCTTTTTGAGATCTCAAAGTT
>NC_141023.1:49565000-49605000 GCF_052040795.2 Danio rerio | reverse complement strand
GGAGGGTGAGAATAATGCTCATTGTTGAAGCAAACTCCAAATGGCACTTGTTTTTGCATCTAAACTCCTTACATTATCTTTAGTAAAAATGTGAAAGAATCTAAATTCCTGATTGGTCAGCATGCTTACTATATATAGTATGTAGATAGATTGGATGATGTTTTTATGATTATCATATTGACATTTTAGTCAGTGGTACATCTTCAATAGAAATAACTTCAATCAAATTTCCCAAAATAAATAATACAGTACACAATTTTGTGTTCGAAAACTTATAAATACATCTTCTAGATTTAGTAGCACATTTCGGATAGCATTTGTAGGCAGTGGGACTGCTTTGCTGGATTAATGGAAGACTTGGAGAACACTGTTTGAAATTGTGTTTTTACCCAATTGTATCATGATACTCTAGTGGTGCAAAAATTCCACTTAAAACTTATTTTGAGTCTTTTTAATACCTTTGTTTCAAAGGATAGTGGAGGTTGACAGGAAACAAGATTCAAACCCACATCCCCACAGGATCACCACAAACTTTGTGTTTTGAATTCCTGCTCTACAGCAGAACAACATTTCTTAACATGATTGTTTATTCCCTGCTGGAAGATCTATCTAAATACAGATTATATTTGTAGCCGCTTTTACATTGTTTTTAGGTGGAACAAGCTGATCAATTATGACGCAAGCAGGTCTGCATTTGACCTGGTGCACTACCAGCTGGTCAGGACCTAAGGTTGATCTTTATGTATGTAGGTCAGCTAATAGAGCATGGCATTTACAACGACCTGGTCAAAGATGTAACGCATTCCATGAATTCAAGTTGCTTTGAATAAAACTGTTTACATTGGAAGCAAATGCTAAGACACTTTCTTAGCATCATTTCTAAATATTGTCTACAAATTTTATGTACAGCAGCAATTAGCTGTAAATGGAAGATCTTCCTAAATATTATATTCCAACTAAATCCATTGATATTTGCATGGGTTAAACTTGTTTTGGGTAGTTTACAAAGTCATGCTAATGGTAACAATTTGAAAAAATTGATGACTTGTTTATTGGCATAAAGGCAGGGTCACCCTATCACTCGCATGAGGTCGACCAACAGAAAAATCACAACTACTTACCCTTCCAATCAGTTCTAACTTCGCAAAAATAGGTACTGCTATACATTTGTTCCTGTTTTAGAAGCCATTTCACGTTTTATTCACTACAAAATAGTAATCAGTTAAGTAGTCAAATACTCTAGAGTATAGGGTAGAATCTTTATTGCAGTAATTAATGTTTGTGCCTTGTTATACATTTGGCAACAGTTCTTATATCCCTGACTGATGGAGTGTGTAAGTATTTATTTCTTAAACAACCAGGGGTGACCAGTTATGCTCCTGTGGGGACAATATGCTGGAAAATTCAGCTCTAGCTATCTCCAAGCACACAATTTTCTGAAAACCCAGACATCCTAAGTTTCCTGGAAGCTGTGGGATTGTTCAGCATATTCATAGTAGCTCTGTAATGCCCACAAATTGGGGTATAGGCCCAATCCTAATTCAACCCCTTAGTCCTTACCCCCCATTCTGCGCATTCCAGCGAAGGGGTAGGGGTGTCCCAATTCTCTTTAGTTTGAAGGCATAGGGCTAAGGGGAAGGAGTAGATAACCCTCGAAAACAAAAGGTAAGAACATTTCCCAGAATACACCAGCCACAGCGGCAGGATAGCAAAACCCGGAAGAAGATCCACATATTAGTATTGTTTTGTCATTATTACGAATCTTAGGGGTACATTTTGAAGCCCTTCCCCTTCACACTCAGTTTTAAGGGCCAAGAGGAGGGGGGAGGAGTAGGGGTACCAAAATAGAATTGGAATTGGGCCATAATGTCCCGAAAATGGAGGCAACTCCCCCACTCAAACCTCCTTCATCTTGGTATGTCCCCCTCCCCCCACTTATGGAACATAACTTTATTAGAGTTGGAACTAAACTCTGTAGATCATTGGGAGAATGAAAATTCTCAAATAAACCAGGATCAAATTGTGGAAGAAAGCTTAATTTTGACACATGAATTGAGCTCCAGTTGTGCTGAACCCTACTAAATGTCCTGATACATACTTGTGTACTTTAAGTATTATACACTGTTATATATTATAAACTAATTCTAGAACTGCAGGTACATTCTCTGTTTGCTATTAGATAAACCTGCCATTAATTTTCAAAAACAATGAAAAAAAAATAAAATAAATAAAAAAAATATATATATATATGAATGAAACCTTTTCATATATCTTTTGTTTGTTTATTTTACTAAGTATTTGAGGAATTTGGTCAACTCTGATGGTCAACTCTGTTACAGTTTTTAAAAGACAATTAATATATATAAACAGAGAATGATTTGCAAGTGATGTCACATTCACTGGTGGGAAACTCTGGAAGGCAATGTCATTTTTCTTCTCTCATTCATTTGTACAAATACTTAACACCAAAAGCAGATTTTTTTTATACATCAGCTCTGTTTTTGTGATATCTAAATGAATTTCTCATCCACTTTTTGAAATCAATAATGTCAGCTGTTATTGTCAACTTTGTTAGTTATTTAAAAAAACGTTTAACAAAGTAGGTACAAAGATAGTCACTTAAGCAAATTTCCTCACAATTAAGACAATAATACCTTTATTGTTCAAGTTATAAATTTATTGTACAACATTGCAGTACTGGAATGAGTCATATGTATTCGCTTGCTTAAATCCGAGCATTACGTATAATTATGCTTATAATCAATGTTGGTCATTTTTAATTATCATTCAGCAAAGTTAAAGTGAATAAAAACCCATCTGCAATTGTTTTACCTGAATATTGACACTATGCACTTAGCCTTGATCTCTCTTTTATCTACAGTACGCAGTTCCATTTTTTAAAGAATCTCTCAAGTGAAAAAATCACTTTTATAAAATGTTTAAACACAGTTGTGTGAGGCACCATTGTGTGAATATAAAAAAGTTAGCATTTTTAATAAATATTTTTTATATATATAATCGCACTTGATAATATAATTTGCAGATACACTTTAATTGACATTATCTCTTTGTATGTGTCATCAGAGGGGGGAAGCGGCACCCATTAGTGACATACTTTCCCTCATTAGCTTAAACAGCCCTGAGTGAGAAGCAGCTGTCCACCGTTTTCACACCATTTAATGTCGGTGTCTTAGTGGCATTGTGAACAAAAGTGTTGAATAAAGCATCAAGTGCAAGTGATTTACATGTTAGGTCAACGCAAAGACAAGATTAAACATCGCTCAAATTGGAAAATCTGAACTTCAGCAGACATTTGCATCATGTTTACCAATCAGGAGCTTGGTTCTGATTATAGCATAGTGTCTGTTGTTGGTGTCCCAAGGAGAAATCCTCTTGCTGATTTTGAACAACAGTTCATCAAATGGGCTCGGGTCAGTCTGAAGCACACCGAAAGCCTCCATCTTACAATAATAGTTTCTGGAGGAGTTGAGGAACTCAAAGAGCTTGGTGCAGCTCTGAAAGGATCTAGTGTACTCAGACAAGGCGCCGAACAAATTTACACTGTTTTTCAGCCATGCTAAAGCAAATAAAGCTCAGCTATTATCTCAATAATATCCATGTTAACAATGAGCAACAAAGCTAGAGTCACCAGGCAGACTGAAGCCCTGCTTATGATGCGAATCTGCATCTATTGTGAATTTGACGTAAGGCAAATAAACTCTAAACGTTTATGCGTCTATTTATGCACAGATGCGGATGATGGTGTAAATGCAGCATTATAAAAGTCTACTGAACCACTTTTTATTTGTGACATTTTCACTTTTTACTTTTTCACACAGATAACGTTAGTGCTGTTTTAAATCGGTTCCTTGAGGCTGGGAGCAGAATCTCATTTGAATTTAAAGCGACAGTCACCACAATGACACAGTTTTGGTCAAAGCCCTAAAAAGGGCAGTTTCAAAGAATTAAAAACCCAAAAAAAACAGACTAGTAGTGAAGTATGTTGAGCTGAAACTTCACACACAAACGCTATGGACTTAATTAGCATCTTGCAAAAACTGGCATAATAGGTCCCCTTTAACTCTATCAATTACTATACAGTTAATACTAAACATTTAGCATAACCGCAAGCTGATTTGAATACAGCGTGAGACCTTGGGAAGTGTTTGTGTGCATGTGTGTGCTCAGTGCATTAGCAAACGGCTCTGATCACTAGATCTCCTGGCTGCAGAAGAGCACAGGTGTGTCTGTCCTGCGGGAGTTCATATGTTTATTGGTGTGGGCGCTCTGGGGTGGGCGATGACTGGCGGCTCGTCCCCCAGCGCTGCTCCGCTGGGCTTATTAAACCTATCCTCTCCGTCTGCCCTCACGTTGGCTCACCCTGCAAATCTCCTCTTTAATTAGACAGGGCACAGGCTGCCGTCCACGGCAACATGCTTCACACCGAAAGGGATGGAAATGCAGGGCAATTGTGGGACATTTGTGGGAGGGAACGACAAAGCCTGTTACAGTCAAGGGCAGCGGATGGCTGAGATAGGAAGATAAATGATGCAATTTCACATGTATTTACAGAGGGGGTGGCGAATAAATGATCATAAAGAGTATTAATGGAAGAGTAGAGTTCACTTGTTGCAAAGAGGCTGGGGAAAAGAGCGGGAAAGAAGAATCAAGGGAGAGGGAGAAAAAAAGAAATGGTTTCAGATGGTCACACTAAAAGCAAGGTTATTTGGGTTAGGGGGGTGATTTCAGTGTTGTTGCAGTGTCCTTACTTAATGTGGTTGCCATGACAACAGTGTATCAGTCAGGCGCTAACGGATTGTATGTGCTACTTGGTAAGTGTGTGTACATGGGAGAGCGTGATTTTTATTTACAAAAGTTACACAGTTATTTACAAAAGTGACCATCATTTCTGTGTAAACTGATCACTAAGGCTTGTATATAAGGAATTTATTGTGGCTTTAATTTGGCTTATAGATGCTCTAATTGTTTTATGATTTTTTTACTTGAATATATGGTATGATAAACTTGTTTAAATGTAGTCAGTACAAAATCATTTTGTAAATTGGGATTTATTTATTTATTTATTTATTTATTTATTTATTTATTTATTTTTGTTTTTATGCCATATCAGCAGCATTTGCTGTATTCGTGGTGTTACCACAAGGGAGTCGAGTGACAACGGAGTGAGGAGTGCAGGTTTTATTAAGAAATGTAGTCGGAAGGCAATGATCAAAAATATCAGTATCAGTACAAACAAGGCAATACTGAGGCGTCATCAGGTAACAGGCAAATGGTCGATACTGGCAGGAAACAAAGTAAATGATAAAACAAAGCAAAGGTCAGAACATGTTAAAACTCTAATAAGGAACACTTTGTAATATTAGATGATTTTAACCAAACAAGGCTCAGCAATGAGTGTCAAATTGAGCCGTATGTATGAATGTAATCAGTACATGAGCAGTTTCAGCTGTGTGAGTGTTTTTAAAGGGGACTTGGAGCAGGTGTGTGAGTGTGGTGCGTGACGGGTCATGTAGTTCATATGAAGACAGGATTGTAGTTTGTGTAAATGTCCTCCAGCAATCTATGAGGGTTAGATTGCTGGTGACTGTGACACATGGTAAAACGTATACTAAATTTACAATATATATTACATAATACACATTACATAAATATAGATGAATATACATTGCAAGAACATAATATATTAGATGGTGTTCAGGGATCTATCCTAGACCCAAGTCTATATTTATTATATACTTCCTCTGGGTAATATAATTCAGAAATATGGCATGAATTATGATCTTTATGCTGATGACATACAAATATATATTTCTGTTGAGCCCAGAGACACTGCTGCGATGAAAAATTTGTCCGACTGCATATCCAATATTGTGTAATGGATGACTGCAAATTTTTAAAAGTTGAATAAAGATAAAACTGAAATTCTTATTGTGGGCAAAAAACTAAGCGAGAGAGGATTGAAGCATAATTGTGTTCCTTAGGTTTACAATCCAAAAATGAATGAAAGAAGCTGGGTGTTATTTTCAATTATGACCTTCATTTTAAATCTTATATTAATTAAGTTACAAAAACTTGTTTTTTATCATTTAAGAAATATTGCCAAAATTCATTCTGTCCTATCTTTTGATGATGCCAAGAAATTAATTCATGCTTTTATTTTCTCTCGGCTTGATTTTTGCAATGCTCTTTATACTGGTTTGCTGTTTGCTGTTTGCTTGTTGGAAAGTGCTATACAAATAAAATGTATTATTATTATTATTATTATTATTATTATTATTATTATTATTATTATTATTATTATTATTATTATACAATCATATCAGTTTGTTAACAAAACAAAATCAGAAAAAAACTTCTAATAGAAACTAAATAAAAAAAAAAGTCATAAACAATATTTTAGTTTGATTAAAGATCTATATTTTACAATGGGTTTAAAGACATTTTAAAACATTTCCCTTGAAATATATCCTGAATAAATTAATTAATTTTGAATTATATTGGTGTAGTTTGTTGACTGTTATAGTATTTAATTATACTGTATATAACAAGTTTAGTATTTTTCATTACTTTAGTTTCAGTTTTAGTACATTTTTAATATTTATTTTAAACATTTTAGTTTATTTATTTACTTATTTTTGGTACTTTTAAGTTGTACTTTATTTAAATGAAAAATTTATAAAAATTTGTTTAATTTAATGGATTTTTCCAGATTTAATTGTAGGAATTTTATTTTAATATTACTGTATAAATATATCAACTATTTCTTTTTTATCCAGTTAATAAGCACTTTTTACATTTAACTACGTTTAGCTTTATTTACAAATATATATATATATATATATATATATATATATATATATATATATATATATATATATATATATATATATATACATACAATATATGAATTAAAATGAAGAGTTTTATAATATTTAGTTGAGGAAGGCGCAGTGGCTCAGTGGCTAGGACTGTTGCCTCACAGCAAGAAGGTTGCTGGTTCAAGCATTGGCTAAGTCAGTGGGCATTTCTGTGTTCTTCCCGTGTTGGTGTGGGTGTTCCAATTACCCCCACAGTCCAAAGACATGGGGTGTGAAATAGAATAAGCTGAATTGGTAGTAGTGTATGTGTGTGAATACGAGTGTGTATGGTTGTTTCTCAGTGCTGTGTTGCAGCTGGAAGAGCATCCGCTGTGTAAAACATGCTGGATAAGCTGGTGGTTGATTCTGCTGTGACAACCCCTGATAAATAAGGGACTAAACTGAAAGAAAATTATTGAACAATGTAGTTTTTATTGTTTTATTTACTTTTTAATGCCATTTTCATTCTTTACAAGTACAGCACACAACACACACACACACAAAAAAACAAAACAAAAAAAACATAAAACATTTCCAGACATAATCTTGTATCTATATAGGCTGTACACTTGTCAGGTGTGATGTGTCAGGTGAAGTCGCCTGTCTGTGATGGTCTCATACAACTGACAATCTGTCATCATTGTTTTTATGACCGTGTAAACAATGTCATCACTTCAGTGTGCCAAAGCGAACGAGCAGCCCCTAATTGTAAAATTAATTGAAAAACATTTTAATTAAAGAGCAACCTGCGATTCACCCCTCCCTACCTCCTAACCTCCAATTCTCACATTCTTTCTGCTTCGTGCTTCCTCTTCCCACATTCATGTTCCTCTTAACTTTCATCTGTCCCATAGGAATGGAAAATACGTAATGTGATCTGAAGTGCAGAATAGAAAGCAGTGGGACTAGAGCAAATAGATGCTTTTTGTTGTGTGTGTTCTGCTTCTCAGATACTTTCAACATTGTCTGTAATTTTCAAAGATGTGTGTTTCAAAGCCATGGTCAGATTTTTCCAGGACTGTTTATTTATTCATTCAATGTTCACTCTCTACAGTTGCATGCCCATAGTTGCCTTGTTTAGATCTATTTTTATTTGTCCTATGGTATTTGTGGTGAAACATCTCAATTAATGTTGGTACTTTAGTAAAATGTATAATTACAATTTCCTGTATTATTAAAGAGCAACTTGAATTAACATGTGCTTTAGTAACATATCTTGACCCACATTGAAGTCTGATATATGGCAATACAAACAAATTACATACAGTATGTGAAATGCAAGTCCTTGTTTGTATTTTGCATATACACTCCCTGACAAAAGTCTTGTCGGCTATCCAAGTTTAAGGAAGGACAAATAATAACTTGACTTTTAGTGGATCATTTGGTATCAGGAGTGGCTTATATGAAAGGCAAATGCCTCTAGATCATGCTTATTTTACCTAAATAAAATATAATTTCTTGATTTTTAATTATTTAATTAGGAAAGCAAAGTCTGACTTTGCTTAGACAAAAGTCTTTTCACTTAGTAAAAATAATGTATAATATAGAATATAAAGTCAAGGTGCAGTGGAAAAATAATTAATATTATGTATGACTCCCATGTGCTTGCAGGGCTGCATTCATACATCTCTGTGATGACTCAAATAAATTATTAATAAATTAGTTTGGAATGGCAAAGAAAGCATTCTTGCAGGACTCCCAGAGTTCATCAAGATTCTTCGGATTCATCTTTAATGCCTCCTCCTTCATCTTACCCCCGACATGCTCAATAATGTTCATGTCTGCTCTGAAAAAAATTAAAAGCATTAAGCTGCGATCAAACTTTTACTATACTAGTAAACTTTTTGTGTGAACTATCCCTTTAAGACAAAGCTGCTCCTTACGTGAGACATAACTAAGATTATTCAAGAATATTCAACCTCAGAATATTTAAATATCTCCGTTATTGCAGAGCTGATATCAAAATGAGGAGCAGAAACCTCTATTTATTATTATCAAGCAATGAAATAACAACGTATTTCACTGAAGTGCTGTATGTCAAGTCTAGTAACCTTTTCTGGAGCATTTTGTACAATGCAGATTGTCGATGAGGCTTTACGGAGATCACTCAGACCAAAATAGAAGAATCCATTATGAGAAGGAATGTGAGTGTTCACTGCAGCGATAAACAAATGGCAGAAATGTCCTTTTTCAGATAAAGTCAGTTCAATGTTTGTTTAAATTCAGGTCAATAGCAATGTCAGTGTTGCAGAATGTAATTCAAATGTAAGGCAGCACTATAGACCTCAGCTAATCAAGCCAGCGGTGAGAGTGGCAAGAAACACAAACTCCATCAGATAACAGAAATGGAGACAAAAACCCAGAAAAAGAAAGAAAGAAAAAAGACTCAGTCAGGCAGACAAGCGAATGAAGGAAGCATAGCTTTCAAGCATGATGAGTGTCTGAATTGTCTCAGTTGTGCCTTTTTATTTCTCCTATTTACAGCTGTACTTTAAATGAAAAATACAGCTGATGTATCCATTACACAGTTGGAAACTACATTTTTTTTTTGGAAATAGGCTCATTAGACAAGTCTTCAAGAGTTAAACAGTTATGTTATACATTTTTTTTTTTTTTTTTTATCAATTCACCCCATGTTTAGATTTGGTGGTAATACTTTTAGCCAGTGCTTAATTTGTGAATTGTGAGGTCTTAGAATAAATTGGGGTAAAGGATCCAGCATGTAACCTAAGGATGGTGAGGTGTTGCGCACTAAAGTGGAGAGCGGAGGGGGATGTTGAACGAAAGACGAAAGTGAAGAGTGTGAGGTTGCCGTGGACAAAAAAAAATAAGAGGTTTTGGAGTCACAGGAAGAAAGTGAAAGTGAACAGCGGACGGGGAGGAGGGTGGTTGAGGATGGGGATCGGTAAAATCAGGTGACGGATTAGATTAGGTGCTAGATCCACATCTGGCATGTTCCGGCACAAATCAAGCCCTACTTTTAGCTTAGCTTAGCTTAGCAAAGATCGTTGAATCAGATTAGATCATCGGGGGTGGACCTAACCAATAAGTAAGGTAAGAAGCCGCTTAGGGCCCAGGAAATCTGAGAGCCCTCAAATAATTACCTACACTGCAAAAAATGCTTTTCATACCAAGATTTTTTGTCTTTTTTCTAGTCCAAATATCTTCAAATTCTTAAATCAAGAAGCATTTTCTAGACAAGCAAAACATATTGTCTTGTTTTAAGAAATACTATTTCAAAATGAAGTGAGTTTTTCCTCAAATCAAGCAAAATAATCTGCCAATGGGGTAAGCAAAATAATCTTGTTTTTCGATTTGTAATAGGATTATTTTGCTTAATAATAGAAAAGCAAGGGCAAATAGTTTCAAGTTTTCATAATATGGCAGCAACATTCCTTCTGAAATGTGGCCAAAATCTTTAGTCTACATTGTGCAATTCTAAGTGTGCGCCACACAGGTAAGTGGGTTTGATAAACCACCTTTAGGACACCACTATGTGTGCATGAAGGGAAAACAAATAAAAACGACTTGTCATAGCATAAATATACTGCAAATATTTGATGATTTGAATAGCTTCTTTTATTCTCACCTGTAAGTTGTTTGGATAAAATGTAAATGCGATACTTTTGAAACATTGCACAGCCTTAGCAAGTGCAGTTCTGCAGCTTGTTGTTGTTTCGGCTGTCAAGAAATCACACATTCCTGACTGAACATGTAATTTTAAACGCAATTTCCCAAACTTTCTAAATCTTTTTAAAAGCGTTTTCATGTTTTTGAGCGCTGTTTAATTTAAATTAATGGTCAAAACACATCAAAAGTTTGTTGTTGCTGTTGAAAACGGCGTGTTGCACATCAAGACAGATCATTCAAATTTGTTTCCTTTGAATCTATTTTTGTTGTTCCTACATTTTTTTTTTCCGCCATCTCCACCACTTCCAAATCTCCATTTTCCTCACGGCTCCTTTACAGCCATTCCCCGCATGCCTTCCTTCCCCAAGCATTCTTTTCTTTTCCTCTGCGGGAGGGCTGCTCCACACGGCGCCGGCGCCCCAGGACTCTGACCAGCCCTGGCTCTGCAAACGTCCCTCTGAGTGCCGGTGCTTTGTAGAGCTGCCTCCTCAAAGCCAGAGTGGACGGCCCTCCTCTCCAGCGGTGAAGGAGCGCCTCGGGGAGCTGAGCTCATCTCACTGCCCTCCCTCTATCACTCATCTCAGTGTGCATCTCTCACCCACAGACGCCCCATGCAGCGGGCGAGATCTCTCTTCACAAATGCACACAACTCTATTGTGCATGTTTATCTGGCCAGCGCTTAAAAGGCTAGTATGCTCTTTTTTGTTATTCGTTAGCCTCGGGTCGTGTGTTCTTAAAATGATTAACTTCAGTCTCCCGTTGCAGTCGAGATACGAGCCAGGGTGATTAATTGATTCATCTGTTAGCGATCAAGACCCTCTTTTATTGATTAACAGGCTAGTCCTTCACCAAGAAGTCGCCTCAGCGGGACGCACAGCAGCTCCCCCGGGAGTCGTGCATGTTGGAAATTTCTGTTATTCGGCTCTCCCTGCGGGATAAAGTGCTCCGACAAACAAAAGAGACTCTGATAGATGTGTCTTTTGTGCATAATTAGCCAAACCCACCCCCCAGTCAATGAGAGGATGGATTAATGAATTAAATCCGCATTGATGTATAACAAGCTCGAAAATGCGAGTATCGAGCGCCGCTTCTTCTGGCCCACATTTAAAACATTATGTCATCGCTGACAATACCAAGGCTCGGGGAGCCTATCCTGCAGAATATTCCAGACAGGGCTCTGGGACGGCTGTAACCTCCATCTGTCTCGAGTGCTTTCTGAATGGCTTTGCCTTGATTGAACATCAAGTGCCGGTCTCTTTGCTCTCTTATCGAAATTGCGAAGATCTGTCAGGATGTTTGAGCCACATTTGGAGCTTCATTTTTTTATATATATTCCAGGAGAGCCATCGGGATGAGCAGAGTGCCGTTGCTATGGAGACATGGCGTCACAGGCGCTGAGCAGATTGTTCCGATTGTGCGGCTCGTTGTCATGGTGGCGGAGGATGCTGGGAGGAGCAGGTGCCGTGAAATGACCGATCCATCAGAGACCGTGCTGGAGAGAGAGCGGGCGTCTGTCTGGCCATCTTTGATCCCGCACTTAAACAGGGATGCGACAGGGGTAGTGCTGCTCAGTTTAGGCTCTTTGCATTAGACATGTGAAATCGGTGCCAGGGAGAGGACACAAGCACGCTTCGACCTACAATGCTGGCACATGGCACAGAGGACGAGATTTGAAAACCTGCACTCCAAATACCCTCTCCTTTCCTCCCACTTTCACCTGCAGGGCTTTATTTTGGCCCTGCTAAATAGTGATCCGGTCAGAGGTGCACATGGAGCGCATGTTACCAGATTCTGTCTGCATTGCTTGTTGCCGACAACAGAGGCTGAGTCACTCCTGCAAAGGCCAGAGAGAGTCTACTGCTTTTGACACACAAAGCCAACTCTGCCTTGTGAACACAACAGACATTACAAAGAAAGGAACATTCATAGTCAACAGCATTGAATCTTGACTTTTTCTCATGTAAAAGAAGTCTTGAGCTCTATAGTTTATGTAGAACTTTTCAGATTATGCATACAGACTTACATTTCAAGGTTTTCAGTTGTGTAGCTTCAACAGTTTAATGTCAGGTGATTCACATTGGAAGAGTAGTGCTAATTGGTCGGTAGGAGGTAGTGGTTTCTAGATCTTAAGCAAGTTGTTCTGGGTGGTAGGTAGAATGGGTTTTTCTAGGCATTAACTTTACTCTCAGAAAAAAAAAAAGTACCTGGTGGAATGGGCGTTGTTAGGCATATTTGAGGGTGGCTATAGCTATAGCTCCCTATATTCTACTCTGCCACCCTAAAACTTTGCGATTTTCGTTTTTCATTTAACCAGCAAACCCAGCCTTTTTTTCAGTTTAGTGGCTAATTTGTATGCATTCGTACGAGTTCAGTACAATTTTAAAAAGGAGGCGTGGCACCCAACCCCACCCCTAACCGTCATTGGGTAATGAGCAAATCGTACAAAATTTTACTAATTAGATTGTAGGAATTCATATGAATTAAGCTGCGGTCACACTAGAGTTTGTGTGCGCGAAATTCTGTTGTCAGGCGCTACGAAAAAGGGCGGGATTAAACCTGATTATTAGACATTAAAAAAGCGAGCGATTTGCTCCATATTTTAAATTTCTGTCCAGAGAAGTAATTTTTTGATCCTCGATTGGTCTCATGCAGTCAAGTGATGCGATTTCACACGTCAGAGTTCACCAAACTTGAACTTTGCACCGTAGCCAACTGCAAAACTTATCGCATGACCCTATGTTTCCGGTCTGATGCATTCATGTGCATATAAATGGAAGTCTATGAGGAGAAAAGTCAAGTGAGACCGCAGCTTTAGCCATTAAATCAAAAAGTTATGAATTGCTGTGAGATTGTGTTGGCAAACCACAGATGTGTAGAACGAGAGAACAAGGTGTGTGTTTATCGAAATATTGTTTATGTATATATTATTATTATTATTACTATTTTTATTATTTTTTCACCTCATAAGGAGCTGAGCCCCGCTAAAATTAAAATCCCAAAAATGCTGGATAGTATTGGGTTAAGGAGCAAAGCTAAACACTATGAAGGTATTTTATAGATTTTTTAAATGTTGAGACAGGCAGATGTATGGGTGTTCTGGGTGTTTTAGGTAGTTTTGCATGATTCACTCATTTATTTATTCATTCATTTCCTTTTCGGCTTATTCCTTTTTATTAATCTGAGGTCGCCATAGCGGAATGAACCACCAACTTATCTTATAACTGATGCCCTTCCAGCCGCAACCCATTTCTGGGACATTTTGCATGATTGGTAACATGCAATTAAGATTAAAAAAAATTTTAAAAAACATACCCCAGCCCTTTTTCTCCTTGATAAGGTGGTGTAAGCTATTGTATACTAAACACTAAACAATGTATGTGCCAATGGACGTCAATGTGCAACAAACTCCATATAAGCCACAAAAAAGCACTATAACTTACTGAAAATCTGCTTGTGTACTGAATTTATTTTGCTAAATCTGAAAAAAATATCTCTTACTAAAAATTGAAATGTATATGTATATATTATGCAGTGCTAATAGACATTGCATTAATTACCATATGGTATTCTCTAAAATAATGTATTTGTCTGCCTCAGTAGATGATGATTTGGATAACAAGTATATAAACTGTTCTCTTAATGGGATTTGAAATATGTCTAGCATGTGTTTTTTTTTTTTTCTTCAAAAAATAGCTAAAAGCTATTCATTCTCACATAGATTATGTGAGATATATTATGGTGAACCAATTAAGCTTAACCTGCTAACACGATCATGATGCTTTAAAAAAAAAAAAATAGGGACATCATAATTGCACTATTCCAATTATGATTTAACTTTTACTATCCTTAATCATGTAGTCCTAGTTATAGGACATTATGAGTGGTTATAAAGCGATAAATAAGTGTGATTTATGCATTAGGCAAGGTGTTCTGAGAGTTTTAAAGCATTTGGTTGCTAGGACAGTGCAAGGCGGAGTATTCTGGTTGTTTATGGAGTTAAGCAGTGCATTTATTATGATGTTTCGAGTCTTTTCTGGAATGTGTCTTGGCAGGTCCTAGGATGTTTTAAGTAGTTTCTAAGGCATTATAGGATGGTTGTGACAGTGTTCTAAGTTATTAAGCCATGCACTTATTAGGGTTTACTGAGTAGTTGCTGTCATTGTTGTTTTGGATGGTTTTATAGCAGTTTCAGATCATTAACAGGCTGTTCTAAGTCTTGGGTGTTTAAATAAGGTACTGATAATACAACACAGGTTCATTGTAAAAACGTACTCTAGTATATATTTCTGGAGAGCCCAAATTATGTAACCAGAGTTACGTATGGCTGCATTTCGTCATTAAAAACAAATCCTACTGGGCGGTATAGCTGATGGCTTCTGTTTTTTCTGCACCTCCTTGTGGACGGCTTTTCCGCAGTTACTCGCCCAGTATGTCAGCAGACTTGTGACCAAGAGAGGAGTTGACCACAATGACAAAGTTTGAGTCCGGTGAAGAACGGTTCCAGAACGAATGTGAAGCAAAATCAAAATTAAAAAAATAACCTAAACAAGTAAATAACAGGTTGAAAACATGGTAAGATCTGAAAAAGTGGTAAAACTAGGGAGCTGCTAGGGGTTTCACTTTTTTTGGATTGCTTTTGAAAACACTGTTGGTTGGGTTTAGGGAAGAAGGTGAGTGGGGTTGGTCAGTCAGTCAGTCAGTCAACAGCAGCCTATGGTGGATTTACGCAACAAGACCAGGCACAAATGGCACTTGCAAAAGAAATTTGAGATCTGAAAAAGCATACACAGTGGCCTCTGGTAAATTCGCGAAAACAAACTGCAAAAAAAATCACCTCCTGGGATGTATTTTCACACTGTTCAGTAAGAGCTTGGGTTGTATTAATTCATACTCCAACTATTATGTTTTTTTACAGTCCACAGCATCATTTAGTATAGCCCTTTAAATATGAACATTTTTATAATTTTTTTTTTCAGTTAATTTAGCCAAAATATTTTTGTTTATATTTTAGCACATGTATTTGCTGTGAGTAGTTTAGTTCACAGAGTTCACACTTCCAGTGTGTACCAGAGCAAATTTAGTGTTTCCACAGCTTGCATCAACTCCTTAATCTTAATTTAACCTTTCAGGGATAAAAATAAAACATTTGTTTGAACAGACACTGATTCCAAAACCACACAAACAGAACTTAAATAAATAAAAAAGTAAAAGTAACTTATCAAGAATTCAGATAAACTTATAAATAATAAAGTTCATAGCTGACGTTAAGCATGTTCACATTCGTCTTTGTCATCATGGTCAACTCCTCTCTGCGTCTCAAGTCCGCTGATGTAATCGACGAGCTAACTGAACAAACTGGTATGGGTGGAAAAGCCTTCCACGCAGAGGTAAGCAGTCAGACGGTAAACGCACCAAAAGGAATGGAGTCATACCACCCCATAGCGTTTGCCTTAAAAAAAATTTAAATGCAGCCATACATACCTCTGGCTACATAATTTGCGGTCTCCAGAAACGTCCGCGGGACTACATTTTCAGAATGAGCCTGTGTTGGGCCAAACACCTGTAGAGCAAAATAAATTTTACTTCTAAAAGGCATACAGTATGTATTAAATACATTTACAAAATGAAAACGAAGGACATTTTTGCTAAAAGTCTAGTTAGTTTCAGTTAGTTTGGTATTCACACAACACAGTTTTAGTTAGTTCTAGTGTTTTTTTTATTTTTTTATCTCGTCTTTATTTATTTATTTTTTTATCCGTTAACAAAAATGTTTTTAAATCTTTTTTTTTTTTTTTTTCATTGATTTTTGTTAACTCTATAAAGCTTTTCTCTTGTAGGGTCGGGTTTGATTCTCTGGGCCCGATCTTAGGCCATGCCCACTTTTGCTAATTTATTGTATGTTTCTCTAGGTACTGCATCACAATATGAAACAAAAAAATAATAATAATGGTTGCAACTTCCAGTTGAACTTTAACAAAAAAGTTTTGACCAATACTTTTAATCTTAGTTTTAGTTTTCATTCAATAAAAAAAAAACACAATCTACAGTTTAAAAGCATATAGGTCAGATTGTTTAGCAAAAGGAAAGAACACTCAATACATCTGAAGTTGGGTGGATGCATAGTGTGAAATCTCAAGGAGGCGTTACAATCCAAGAGAATTTGAAAGTGCATACAATGTTTGATCACCCACAACGGGGAAATGATAAGTTAGATCAGATAGAATAGACACAGTCAAAATAGCCTGAAGGTTTGTGCTGAAAGTTTTTTTGGATGCGGCTTAAAAATTCAAGAAGTTGCAGCGAGAACGAGAGGAGAACATATTGAACGCAGCATAGAATGGTAGGGAAGGGAGATGAAGGATGGATGAGGTGAATATTCAGACTTTGTGTACTGTCAGGCAGCCAGAGAACCATGCACACTATTGCCGGCCCATGGGAAACAAGGCAGATAGGTTTGTAGAAAGAACATTGGGCAGAAAGAGCGAGTGAGTGTGCGGGAAAAGAGGGTGGCGGTAAGCTGTAGAGGTGTGCTCTTGTTTCATGTCTCTCTCAGGAATAAGAGGGAAAGTGCCTCTTCAGGTTCAAGTACGGCCAAAGCTCCATTTGGGGTTTATTTAAAAAGAATGCAGGCACTTAAGAGCTGCTCATTGGCTCCTGCGCTATGACAACAGCACACACACACACACACACACACACACACATAAAAACACATCACGAGTAAAAAGAGATACAGAACCGAAACACATGCAATCATTTAGACAGTCTGAAGAGCCCTCCTGCTCCCTCTGGCTTCTTACCTTCCCCTCTCCCCCTCTCTCCAGCCCAGGCTTTGGCATCTCACCCAGGCAGCTAAGCCTCTCTTGGCTGCCTTACAGGAAGACTGCAGCATTTAGACCGATTATAGAGGGAGAAGACACCTAACAGAGCTTAGCATGGAGCAGCTAAGCTGGGCAGGAGGAGATGTGAAGCCTCTGAGCAAAATCTGGTTAGGAAATAAGATTATATTTGTAGGTTCAAATCTTTGCTTTGGGTGAGGAGCAGTATATTGAATATGTGCGGTATACCCAACCACTCACATATATTGTTTATTTTTTATTATTTTTTTTTTTTGTGATGCATAAGGAATTTCTATAAGCATAATGCTTTTTATGTTGTAGAAATGCTTATTATATGGCTTACCCTAACCCTACCCCCAAACCCAACCCTCACAGGAAATGTGGCAAAACTTGCAACATAGTTTCATTCTCAAAATGATCCTCTATATACATTTCTGGAGATCATGAATTACATAGCTAGATCAACGTATGCCTGTATTTCATCTTTAAAACAAATAAACCAGCTGACCGCTTACCTCCGTGTGGATGGCTTTCTCGCTGTTACCAGCTTGTCCGGTGGCTCATAGCATACTTTGGAGGACTTGAGATGCAGAGAGGAGTTAACCGTGACGACAAGGTCTGAGTCGGGCCAATAATGGTTCCAGAAAGCAAGTAAGACAAAAACAAAAGCTGAAAAATAAAATAAACAAGTAAATAACAGAGAGAGAATGTGGTAAAATCATAAAGCATTCTAAGAATCAAGGGGCTATTCTTTTTCTGGATTGCTTTTTAAAACACTGTTGGTGTTTAGGGGATGGCTTGGGAGATTGGTTGGTTGGTCGGTCAGTCAGTCAGTCTACAGCGACCTCTGGTGGATTTACGTGAGAAGAGCAAGCATAAATGGCACTCGCTAGAGAAATTTAAAGGACCACGAAATCCCCCTGTTTCAGCAGGGTGTTGTCACACCTCTAGTTTGGAAAGAGTCAAGAAAGTGGGTGTGTCCAGCTCTGTTTAGGTGGGAGTGTCGGAGGAGGGAAAGAGGGAAGATGCAAAAAAATTTTTGCATAAATATGGGAGTTTCGGTTTGGGCACACGCTGATTTTCACAGAGGCAAAACAAACACAGACGCAGGGCAGAAAGACATTGACTGTGGTTACAAAGACATCAGTAATCAAATTATTTGCCAAATTATTAAATGGTGGACTTTAACTGCAGTTTGGAATATTTCATTTATGCCCCTCGCGACAAACAAGATATTTGATTCGAGGAACTGCTGGAAGCATGTATTTTTCATGCAATTATTGAGACCACATGGCGAATAAGAGAAAAAACCTCCGCATATTTCGTTAACTTAGATGCTCTCGGTAGGTAGCATCAGAAAGCCGCTTGTATATAGACTATCGTGTCACAAAATTTGGCGAAAATCCTACACGATGGTATTGTAATAGTTTGATTGCAGTGTTTACATGTTTACACTCGGAGAGCAGCATTTACAGTGGATCTTTCAGTCTGTAATATTGTAGTAATATTAACGTACGGTAAACTTTAGTAACTTAGAAATCATTTTGACTAAGATCTGTCTTTAAACACTGAAAGAGTACTGCTGATGATACGAATTAACTTTGCCATCTGAATAAAGAAACAAAATACCCCTGGTCGCTTTTCTACCAAATCTGTAGAGACAGGACAATCAACACCAATTGGAGTTGCGTCTTTTTTAAAAGGAGACAAGCTGCAAATCCAGATTTTACCATTTCCAGATGAAAAAAGCTCTTGGGTAAAAAAATGTTCCTTAGACACATATTTTTTTTTTTTCATAATAATAGCAGGGAAATAATAACAAAACCTTAGATGCAGCAAATTATAAAAGCAACACTGACAACCTGTGTCTCCAAACAATTATTTTGCTTCCACGTGTTTTGGCAACACAATGTGGCTTCTCTCAACCATCTGAATACTGTACAGGTAAAAACAGTATTTGAAACTATCATGCATATTAATGAAGTTGCACTGCACACACAAAAGAAGGAGCTGATTGGTTTGAACCAAATCTTTCTCATGGATTAATGTTGTACACTCAGAGACATCACGATGCACTCACAGGTGCAGACATTCAGTCTACGTGCTGGAATACACACAAGTATCAAATCTATGTGACGCAGCTTCAAAAGTTCATTTGAAACCGGAAGAACGAATTTGCTTAAACATAACGCAAAACAACCAATTTTCACTTTTTTTGTGAAATATATATGTGTTCTAATAGTGTTTGTAGCAGCGTGGGACACATATATGACTGTCAACAGCTCAAAAAATGTGTTTTAGTGTTTTGTGATCCTTTAAGATCTCATAAAGGTTACACAGCAGCCTTTGGTGGATTCGCAAAAACAAAAACTGCAAAAAAACGTAGCTCCTGGAAAATACTTGGCACTCTCCAGAAATGTAAATAGGGCCTTGTTTTCAGAATGAGCCTGTGTTGAAAATTTGAATGTAAAAAAAAAAAAAAACACTAAGTATTTTTAAACAGTTCTAAATAAGATTATATTTTTAGGAACAAAAGTTTGCTGGTATATTAAAAATATACACTTACCCACTCACCCCGACACACATACTTTTTTTTTTTTTTTTGTGATGTATTAGTAGTCTTCATAGGCATTTTGTATTTTATTTAGTAAAAAATACGTATTATATGGCCTTACCCTTACCCTACCCCGAAACCCACCACTCACAGGAAATCTGTGGCCAAATTTAAATGTAAAGGAAAAAAAAAAAGTAATTTTAAACAGTTCAAAATAAGATTATATTTGTAGGACCAAAAGTTTGCTTTGGGCAATATATTGAATATTTGAGCAGTATATTGAATGCATACACCTACCTACTCACTCCCACACACAATCATTGATTTATTTTATTTTATTTATTTATTTTTTTTTGCACTGTATAAGAAGTTTCTATAGGCATAATGTATTTTATACTGTAAAAAACTCTTATTATATGGCCTTACCCTAACTTTAACCATAAAATATATGTTAAGCGAGTTTATACAGTACTAAATTATAAGGAAACGAGGTACATAATTATATACCACCTTAATAATGCAATATTAGGTCATACCCATGTCATTATACAAATTGTGTCCTCATAATGCACATAAACACACACTAAATGTACTGGGATAGTCCTTTTTCCCTGAGAACAGCAGTGCTTTATTGGGTTGAGATCTGGTAATTGTGGTGATTTTTGGATAGTGAACTCATGCTGAAGACAGCAGTTAGGGATGATCTGTGCTTTGTGGTTTCATCCTGTGGCAGATGTAGGCATCAAGAGATGGGCACACTGTGGTCATAATGAGATGGACATGGTCAAGATTAGAAACAATGCTCAGACGGTGCTAAAGAGTTCAAAGAGTGAGCCAAGAAATGATCCCCCACACGATTACAACAACAGCAGCAGCCGGAACAGTTGATACAAGGCAGTTTGGATCCATGCTTTCATGTTTTTGATGTCAAATTCCGACCTTACACTCTGAAAGACACAGAGAGGATTGAGACTCAAAAGACCAGATATCCTTGTTCCGCTCGTCCATTGTGTAGTTTTGTTGAGTCTGTGTAACTTGTAGCCTCAGTTTGCTGTTGCTCATTTGCTTTTTTTCTTCATCTTAATCTTTCATCATCATCATCATCATCATCATCATTATAATCATTATCACAGTTTCCATTATAATCTTTATCATCATGATCAACTTCTTCATATTCTCCATAATCTTCATACACATAGTTGTCACTTTTTCCTTTTCTTCTTCACTATGTTTCTTTTTTACTTCGTCATGATCATCTCCATCATTATCCTGATCATCATCATCATCTTCATCTTTTTCATCATCAGCATTATCATCTTTTCCTTCTTCTTCTGCTGATGTAGCTCATCTGCTTCAAGGTTTGTCATGTTGTCTTCATTTGAGTTTCTGTTGTATTTCTACCAGCTGAACCAGTCTGTCGATTCTCCTCTTACCTCAGGCATCAACATTTTCACCAGCAGAGTCAATGTTTGCTGGATATTTTCTCTCTTTTGCGATCATTCTCTGTAAACCAGTTACCCGTCTGATACAAACTATTAAGGATGAAATTTAGCCATGCTGTGCTTTAATCTTTCATCGTCATCACATTAATCAACTTCTCCAACATCATCACAATTATCATCATAATAAACTTCATCTTCTTCATAATCCTCATCAACATTGTCATTTTTTTTATTTTTCTTCACTATCATCATCATCATCTTTATCATCATCAACTTCATATTTTTTTTATCATCAGCATCATTTTCTCCTTCTTTTTCTGCTGCTGTAGCTTTTCTGCTTCAAAGTTTTGTCATGCTGTGTTCAGAGATGCTCTTTTGCAGACCGTGGTTGTATTGTATGGTTATTTAAGTTTCTGTTGTATTTCTACAAGCTGATCTAGTCTGGCCATTCTCTTCTGACCTCTGGTATAAACATTTTCAACCACAGAGTCAATGTTTGCTGGATATTTTCTCTTGTTCTCTGTAAACCTGTAAAAAATCTATTGCGTAACTCGCCAGACAGAGTGTATTTAGGATGAAATATTGCCATGCTGTGCCTTAAATAAAGGATGGCCAGTTCGAAATGTACAGCTGTGTGTGAAAGTGCATGAGTGGTTAAAGTGATGGAGTGGTGGGTTTGGATTCACATCCAGCATGTCAGTGACACTGTGATTCACCATCAGTGTCTGGGATGGTCTCCAATCGGGAGCCATCTGGTGACCAATCAGAGCCCTTACTGTGATGTCAGAGTGTCCGAGCGTTCCTTGGGCAAAGGATGTAGGGAAGAGACAAACCCTCAGACTCAAATAGACCTTTCAGTGGCAAGAATCCGAACGCAGATTCTGTTTGCCAGTCTTCCTGTAAAATCTGCCATAGGTCGATGTATTGGGTCAGTGGAGTCGGGTGTTTTGAATCCCATTTCCTCATTAAATGAAGCGACAGCTGTATAATTCAATCTTGGCATGTGGGTACGGACAGAATGGTTAACTTGCAACACATGCAAAAACGCAACAAAGGTCAACAAAAACCAGTAATAGAATTAAAATTCAGCGCGGGGCAGAGATTGACAGCTCTGTTAACTCTGACCTGATTAATATTTCAGCAAGTTCCCTCCAGCAAATGCCACTGTAATCTAAAACAGTCTAAGGCAGACTCTGCGAGTCTCCAAACTGCTGCCCCATAACCCTTCTGATCTGGCTGAGTCACAGCGCTCAGGCCTGCTGGGAGGCAGGCGGTAATGAAAATCCACCAAACTCTTGCACCACCTGCAGTTTGTGGGCCGTTCAGATACAGCACAGCAGGCTGTCTCGTTTTTTGTCTGGAGAATGAAGAAGAATAGGAAAGTTTTAAGCCGATCCTTCGCCTCCATGAAAATAGACTGGATTTGCTTCGCCTGGCTGAGTCATCTAGAGCGGTGGCAGACGGCTGAACGTGCGCGGCGCAGAGAAGAGTCTGACTGGGCCGGAGGAGAAAAGCGCGCAACCTGCATGTTTGACGGGGAAGATATTGTGCAGCTGCGTTCAGCGCTCAACCCTCCAGCTGTACTTTTATGCATGCATGCATGTACAATGGCAAACGCAGAGCAGACTGTGATAAGTCAGCCAGGTTAGATTTCCTAAAGGCCTCTTTTTCGCTTTCATGAACATTCAACTGTTTTAGTTTGCGTTTAAGTATCAGTTGGTTGTAATGCTCCTCTTAAAATTCCTTAAAAAGACACATTGCTTGTGGGAGTACTGAATTAGAAATGATTTGTACTATTGCTGTAATTTTTATTACATTTAATGCACAGCCCTTCTTCTCAAAAACATCATTTGGATCTAATTTTACCTAGTTACTTGATTCAACAGAATAATGATGTTTCAATTGTTTTTATTTTATGTATGGGCAAAAAGAGAATGATCATAATACACTCGTAATATCATCATATACACTCAAAACATGACATTTGCTGTTTGTTCAAACTACTTATTTAAATTGAGCTAAAACACACACAATTCTTGAGTTTGTTTTTGGATAACTTGATTGTTTATGTTCAGTCAACTTAAATTTCCAAATATGTTAACTTAATTCCTTTATATTGCCTTAACACAAATTTATTGTGGAACTCAGCAAGTCTACACTGTAAAAAATGCTGGTTTCTACACAATTATTTCATGTTGTCAAAACACAATTCGATTAAGTTAATTTAATATTTTTTTTACAAATGTAAGTAGACTGAACTTAAAATAACTAAGTTGCCCCCCCCCCCCCCCCAAAAAAAAAAAAAAAAAAGTAAAAATTGTTTGATTTCAACTAATTTTGGATCACAGTTTAGACCCACATTACTAATTAACAATGGATCAACCATAAATGTCCGGTCCGATCTCACGAGGAAATGCAAGTATTTTACTCTTTGTCAGTTTAGTGGCTAATTCGTATGAATTTGTACGAGTTAAGTCATACAAAAATGTATGATTTTAAATAGGATGCACTCAACCCCACCCCTAACCCCAACAATCATTAGGTGATGAGCAAATCCAACTAAATTGTACACATTCATACGAATTTACCTCTAAATCAAAAAGTTACAAATTGATTGCGTTGGAATGTCATATTTTTATAAAGACATTATCCTAAAAATTAAAAAAAATAAAATAATAATTTTGCCTATACACTGGTGTGCACTGGAACAAAGCTTTCATTCATGCAAAAAAAAAAAAGGTAATGGTTCACAGTTGATCACTTGATCAGTTTGATCACTTGACTCATTGAAAAATAAATAATTTGCCTTAAACAATATTTTCTATCTCCATGAGAAAAATTGTAAATAACCTGGTCCAAAGCATATTTGTCTTGTTGTTTAAATTCTCTTTTGTTCTAAACAATCAGATATAGCTTTAATCAAACCAACAATTAAAAATTAAATGTTCATTCACCTATATTAAAAAATAAATAAATAAATAACTAAGGGAATGGTTTCGCATCTAAATTCCATCTCTTGAGCCAATGAAAAATGAATGATTTGCCATGAATGTGAACATGAAAGTCTGTGTAGGTACCTCACTTTTTTCTGGCAAGCGGGAGAGCAAAGTTTATTCCACCAAAGTTAAAATGTTGTTTTGAAAGATGTGTCTGAAGTAGTTACGTTTTCACCATCAAAGAGTTATTGTTTGCTTAGCAGGAACTTGCTAGAAAGCGCACATATTTAAAGGCACAGGAAAATGTAGCAGACACTGAAATGCATATATTTAACCACTATGATAATTCAAGATAGAAATTAAGAAACCTGTTTATTGTGTAATTTTAAACAAATTACAATGTTAGAAAGAAATATACACACATTTAGAAACATTTTTGCTACAGTAATTATAAAGTTGATTTTAACAAAGTTTACAAAACAGAGTCTAAATGAGTTCTAGTGTTAATGATCACATTTCATTTTAAAAGTCATTCAAAACGTTTTCTCACTGTTATTTTAAACAACTATGTTTTACTTATTTGTCTGTAATAATTGTTAAGTTCACAATAAAATGTAGTATGATCATTTATTATTTTTCTAATCTGAATAAGTAATAAGTTGAGTTTTTGAATAATTACATTCTTAATCACTTTTCTGATGTCAACAAATCAGACCATGTTATATACTGTCACTAAGACCATATTAAACCTTCTGACACAGCAACTTTTGCAACTCAGGCTAATTCTGAAAATGTACCTCTATATACATTTCTGGTGAAAGGTTATTATAGGTAACGAAAAAAAAAAAATTGTCGTTAACTGAAATAAAAATAAAAACGAGAGTTGTTTTAAAAACTAGAAGTAACTGAAACTGTATTGTGTACAGACAAAACTAATTGAAACTAAATAACGAGTGGACATGACAGCAGCACGGTGACAGCGTGAAATACAGAGACTTGAAACTATTACTTCAACACATTTGTGCCCAAAAATGGGTTTTATTTCTGTATCTCGATTGCGTACGAATCTTTTTAACCGGATCTTCTAAGTGAACCAGTTGAACTAGTTCACCAAATTGAACTGAATCATTTGAAACAATTGGCGTCTCCAGTAAGCACTTATAAATAAATACTTCATTTTTAACCAGCCTAATACCTCCCTCTGATTCTAAATAATCCAATATATACTCTTATTCAGTTATTAAAGCAGTAACATTACACTGAGATCAAATTTGAGTATCGGTTAACCGATAAAACTGCACATGCGTGATTCAGTGAACCCAACACAAACAGTACATGGCAGCCTGCTGTGAGTGAACTGATCTTGAACAACTGCAGCGCGGGTAAACCGAGAGCTTAAATGAGAGGATCTGGTGAAAAATGTAACTTTATTTCATAACAGAAAATCGTAATGGAATTTAGATAAGAAAGTCGTGATTCAGTTGGGTTGCAAAACTTCAATGTAAGACATTTTTCAGATCATGGTGCTGTTTACAATGACTGACATTACTATTGCTGCTGACTACATAATGTGAGTCCTAACATCCGCATTTAAGATCTGAACTTCCCATCACTACTGTGTATCTAACCAAGCGGCCTCGCACACATATTGTACTTAAAGCTGCTATCTTGTGAGCTGTTGTATTTGAATTTGAGGATGGGTAGATGGTAGTGGTAGATGTGTCCTCTGAACACATGATTCAAAAATGTATGACTGAGACAGGGATTTTTAATCTTGCACCTAACAAATATCCTTATAATATATATAAATAAATAAATAAATAAACGTATATATGTATAACTATCCTTATAATATATATATATATATATAAACTAAAACTAATTATGAAACTAATACAAACTAATAAATCTCATTCTAAAAACTTATTAAAACTAACTGAATTTAAAAACAAAAAGTCAAAATGAAATAGAAACTAAAACTAATGAAAAATCCAAAACTAGTATAACCTTGTTCTAGAGTGCACAAAATATGTCCCAGGATGTTAGTTTTTTTGAAGCTTTTGTTTTCGTGAATACACCAGAGACCAGTATGTAGGGTTTCCGATATCTCAAATTTATCTTGCGAGTTCTATTCGCACCTGCTGCTCTCATATGATCTCACAAAAGACCACTGTCGACTGACTGAATGACTGAGCGACTGACCGATTGACTGACCCACCCTCCTCCTTCCCTAAACCCAACCAATTGTATTTTCAAAAGCACTAATTGATCCATGTTCTGTTTTTTCTTACTTGCTTTCTGGAACTCTCTGGGTTTCATGTCCACCAACGTGCATGGCGAGCTAACTGGACAAACTGGTTACAGCACGAAAGCCGACTATACAAAGGTCAGCTGTAAGTGAGAAAAGGAACAGCGTCATTACGCACCACAGTTCTTCTGTTCAGTTTGATTAAGCATTATGTGTCATTGAGTCATTGAGAATTTGAAGAAGTTGTGAGTGATTTATTTTTTCATCTGACTGGCGCTGTGTGTGGGATGGGGATTTTGTGACCTCAGTGGCCTGCCACCACACACGTGTATGTGTGTGTGAGCTTGTGCTTTATCTTCAGAGCGTGACATATCACTAATAAAGGAAATTAAGTCATGGCGCTGTGTGTGTATGTGTGTGAAGAGCTTCAGTGGCAGTCAGAGAGCAGTGGGACTCTTGTTGAACAAACCAAACGCACAGCACAACTGTATGAATAAGACACATCAGCGGAACAAAAGGTCAAGGCCTGTTTTCTGCAGTGCATTTTGCAAAAAGGCATTGTTCGAATCACACCCACCGTTTTACCCACCCATCTGTTCATTAGTCTAATTTATTCTCCATTCAATGCGGAAAACAATGTGCATTGTGATATCTGTGAATTGTGCAGAACTGTAAATGTGTGTCTGGGAGTGATTGGTGTTCTTGCACCAATCAAATGTTTGATCCTCAACTCTATCATTTCAAGATGGAATATCCACATACTGTATGTCTGTCTTATAAATTATATATATATATATATATATATATATATATATATATATATATATATATATATATATATACACACACACACACACACACACACACACACACACACACACACACATATATACATATATACATACATACATACATATATATAATTTATAAGACACACATACAGTATGTGGATATTCCATCTTGAAATGATAGAGTTGAGGATCAAACATTTGATATATATATATTCACAATTATCTAAATAAACAGCATATTGGCGAAACTTTTTTTAAGTGACAAATAATCAAACAAATGACTACTTCCCTTTATTACAATGCCATTGACGTTACTGACAATGTAAAATGCTCATTATTATAACACTGAAGCAGAGCAGTGTCTCTCTCAGCCATAGGACATCTCTTTCTCTGAGGTGGGTGTGTGTGTGTGTTTTGCATAAGGGCGAGATAGCGAGTTAGTTACATTTATAATTATGTAACTAAGTTATTAGTTATTATTTGTAAGAAGTAACTAGTAACTATAACTGTTTATTATTTTAAAGGAATATGTCTAACACATATACTGTTCATATGTTTTTTGTATTATTATAAGTTTTATTTCATATTTTGTTGGCAAATTTATAATAGTTTATAAGACATCAAAATTATTTTAGCTGACAAACATTAATTGAAAAGGAGATTTAATTAAATTTAAATTTAAAGATTTGCCTCTTTACATATTTAAAATATAATATTGATTGATGGATTCAAAGACTAATTAGATAACTTTTCAATAATACATTATGCCACAAGTAAACTAATACAGTTAAGGTATATTACCATTTTAAGTTTAGGTTTAGCAAGATTTTTTTTTTTTTTTTTTATGATTTAGCTAAAATTTTTGGACCTCACTATCTGCATTTGCATTATCATTAAACATATATTTTATTAAAAAAATAAAAAATAAACAAATGATGCTAATATTTCGATGGACTTCAATTTACTGCACCTTTACTGAGTAAAAAAAAAAGAGTTGAATAACAAAATAATTAGCTTAAAAAAGAAAGAAAATCAATTGTAATTATTTTTGATAAAATAAATAATTATACACAATTAATGACTATATACTTTTGAACAACTACTTATATATTGTATAGAAGTATAAATGCTAACACTTTAATTTAGGTCACAATTCATGCTATTAACTACTGGCTTATTAACAGCCTATTATTAATATATAAATAATTAGTCGTTTATTGTTCATTAGTAGTTATGAAGAATTCTGCATCTTTTATCCTATCCAAAAACCAACACAATCCAATAGCAATTCATAAATTTATGATTTAGTGGCTAATTCCTATTAATTATTCGTACAATTTAGTAAGATTTGCTTATCCCCCCAATGACAGTTGGGTTTAAAGGCAGGGTTTTGTGCCTTTTTTAAAAGTTGACATTTTTATATGACCAAAATTTGTATGAATTAACCACTAAACTGACAAAATGTAATATAGTTACGTTTCCTCCCAACTTCCACCTTACTAACTATTAGTAAACAGCTAATTAGTAGTTTATTAAGCTAGAAGCATTAGTTAATGGCTTGTTAATAACATAAATTTTGACCTAAGTGTTACCATATTTATTTTATTCTCATTTGCTTGTATTTTTACTATTTATCAAATGTATAAGTGTTTTTAAATCTGCACGCAGTAATGATGAAGGAGAGAAAATAAAGCACATAGCAGAAGTTGACATCAGCTTTTTGTTGCATTTTTTCTTTCTCTTTAAACACATGTAAATGAGGGAAGAGAAATGGCTCCTGTTATGTAGTGACCCGAATATGTTAAGCCTTTTTCACGCATTTTTATGACTGACAAAACAGCACGAACCCGACCATTGCCAGATGGTGACATATTGACTTTGAATGTTTTTCCCGTGCTTGTTGAAATCCAGGCGGAGGGAAGTACAACGTCTCCGACCGGAGCTCAGATAGAGTGTGTCAGAGACTTGACAGAGGGACAGGAGCCTTGTTTGTGTCTCGGCGGCTGATCAGCATGTGTTTTTACACAGCTGCTGGTCCCTGAGGTGGAAGAGAAGAGATGTGTGCCCTTCATGCATCGCCGGCGAGCACGTCTTCCCACAGAAACTGAATAGAGACACCATATTTCTGTAAATCAGCTCAAAACAAAACACTCTAGCATTTGATCATGATAATTGGGTCTACAAGAAGAGGTTAACACTTTTATTTTTAAGTTTTGTACTCCAAAGAAGTCTTTATTCTAATTTTAAGATTTTTTTTTTTTTTTTTCCAGAATTTCATGTATTGTATACAGTGAGCAGCTCTGTCTGCCAGATGTGCTGATTCATGTTTATTTATTTTTATTTTTTAAAGTTTGAACATGCTTTGTATGATGCTGACTTTGGATTTTTTTTCATTTACTACCTGAGAATTTCTTTTCACTGGCTTCTCAAGTGTGTCTAACCTATTTTGCACAATGAGAAAGGCCGAAATCTGGGAAAGGATGATCGTTGTATCTTTCTCCACACATTTGCGTTGTTTGTGGGATGACGATTTACATGGAGGTTCACATTTCTGGAAGAGATGGAAATTTGTCAATAATCAAGGCATTAGAAGAGACATTATCTAACATTTCGTTTGTTTCAATTGCTATTTTGATTAGCTAAGTTAGCATTTGCTGTTTTTTCAGAGTTTTACTGCACTTTTTCCTTTTCTCCAATCCTTCCATTGTCGCCTGTAATGGATCACTATACTCTTAGTGCAAGTTAACTTGTAATATGCACTTTCCAAAATGTTATAGAGGTCAATTTAAGTAGTTAGGATAGCCGAGCTTAACAGAATGCATAAAAGCAAGTTGCTATTTTGAAAGCCCCCTCCTTATCCAGCTGATTTTCAAATTTAATCAAATTATCCACACATGAAAAAAAAACAACATATGCACCTAAATATGAGTCTATAGTATAAGTTAGAAGTCAGTCCTGAATAACTACCCCACCTTATATTTTTTCCATTTTATGTGTAACGAAAATAATTTTTTTTCAACACATTTAACATAATAGTTTTAATAACTTATTATTATTATTTTTTTTAATCTTTGCCAACAATAATTTGTTAGATATTTTTCACGATACTGGTATGGTTCTTAAACCGCAATTTAACTGGGGTAATTAGGCAAGTTAAGGTAATTAGGCAAATCCTATAATGATTATAACGATTGTTTGTTTTATAGACAATTGAAAATATATATATATTGCTCAGTGAATATAACTAAAGTATTTTGGTGCATTTAAACAAAACATTTTATCAAAAAAAGTAATAAATAATAATAATAATTTTAATAATAATAATAATAATAATAATAATAATAATAAAATAATAAGTTGTATTTCAATTGCTCAAGCTCACTTAACACAGTAAACATCCACAAAACATATCATCACCTCAGAATTATAAGATTCTATCTGGCTTTTTTTTTTTTTTTTTTTTTTGAGAATTGAGTTATATTCTTATTAAATGACAACTTATTTACAATATAGGGTGCTTTTTACAAGTTGTTTACATTTTAAGACTTTTTATTTTCAAAAACAAATGTTACACACGTTCTATTTGCTATGGAATGCAAAAACTTTGAAGCTCAATATCTCAAAATCATTCAGAAAGCAGATTTGAACCTTATAATTCCAAGGTGATGATATGCAGGGCCATTAAGATAACATTATGCATAAAAATTCAGATTGAAAAGATACGTATTCAGCTGAGGCTTAAGGAGCCCCTATTTTGCATTAAAAAGGGTCATATTTTGGTTTAAGGGGTCTCATAATAAGACATAATAAGACAACATAATAAGAGAGAACAAAATTAAAACCAAATACCAATCGATCGTCTAGAAATCAGAACGGATCAAATTTTTTTTCTCAAAATATTTCTGATTTCCGGCCAATTGATTAGTGCATCCCTTGTTTAATGGAGGTTTGGAGTTCTGTTTTTGTGTGAAACTATGAGCTCTGTAACTTCTAACAGATGCATTACACACACGGAAGCAAAACAGAAAGCATCACACAAGCGAACAGAAGGTATTAGATTTGGCATTTGTGAGTTGCGTTTGTTATATTGTTGTGTTCTGCTGTAGTGTTACAGATATGCTTTCGCAGTGATGTGTGGGATTTCCGACGTCTTGATTCCAGTGGTCATACTGTAGCTTGTGTGTTGGTGTCTTGAGAGAAGAAAGCAAATCTCATTTGAGCTTGGAGTGGAGTGGAATGGGATTGGTGGCAGCGGTTTACACACCGGCAGTCTGTCTGAGAGAGGCCACCAAATCCCGATGATTAATGTCACACCATCATATTTATCCCTCAGGTGCGCGACTCTGACCGCCGCTGCCGAAAAGCGTGTTTGCTGTGACCAGCTAATGTAGATAAGCTACAGTTGGGGGAAAAAACTTGATGCGGAAGTAGGTGCTGTTGAATCTTTCTCAAAAGAATAGCGCTTTTATTTGTTTTTATGGATTCTGGCAGTTCTGTAATAGAATTCTTATCGCTTTAGTAGTGCTTTGAGTCTCATTGATTGTGCGCTTGATCTTTAGCAAATATCTAACACAGCATTGCTTTAAAGACCATGTGAAACCTGGCCCATCTCGTTGAGATGCTTTAACCTCGTTACTGGTGTTATTCTCATTTAAAGAGGAGGTATCATGGAAACATGACTTTTTCTTTGTTTAATTGGGACTAGCCCAAAATATTTATTTATTTATTTTTTTTTTTATCATGTGAAGAAATTCACTGCAGATATTTTAATATCAAAAAGCAGCAGCAACATGCTAGTCCAGGGGTGTCCAAAATCAGTCCTGGAGGGCTGGCGTCCCACTGAGTTTAGCTCAATGTATAGTAATGCAATGTGCTTCAACACATCTGCCAGATTCTAGTACAGGGGTCTCAAACTTGCGGCCCGCGGGCCATTTGCGGCCCTCAGTGCAATATTTTGTGGCCTGCCCCGACCGCTGTACACTGACAGAATCAGCGGAGCGAGGAGAGAGAGCGCTCCCCGCTCCGCTGATTCTATCTGTACACAGCGGTCACTGGCATTCCCCGCCCGCTGTGTAAACAAAGGGGCGGGGATGCCGGTGACGTCACCACGCACCCCGCCCCTTTGTTAGACGCTGTGACGGGCGGGAAGTGTTAGGAGGGAACTCGCGCCGGCCAGAACCAAGGTAAGCTGTTCCGGCCCCTGCCTGCCTCTTAGCTACCTATCTGCAGCCTGCCACCTACCTAGCTACAGCCTGCATCTTATATATATTATAGGTAGATACAGACTGGTACAGACTGAAGAACTGTTCATAATCTTCCCTCAATGTTCTATTAATGTTCAGGACACTTCATGTTCAGAAGAAATAATTAAAACTGTTAATAATGACATTTGAGGACTTTTTTTTGTGAAATCCCTTATGCAGCCCAGCCTCACCCAGACTTTGCCTCCTGCGGCCCCCAAGTAAATTGAGTTTGAGACCCCTGTTCTAGTATATTTAGTAAGACCTTGATTAGCTGGTTCAGGTATGTTTGACTAGGGTTGGAGCTAAGCTCTCCAGACACCGCCCTCCAAGACCGCGTTTGGACACCTTTGTGGTAGCCGATAGAATTTAGGCACAATTCCAATTCTATTTTTTACCCTTATACCTGCTTCTACCCCTTCCCTCTGGCTCTTGAATCAGAGGGTGAAAGGGTTGGTGGGGTGGGGGTTTCAAGTTTACCCCTAAGAAATGGGACACCACAACACCCACATATCATCATATGTTGTTATGAGCTTTCAGCTCACTCAAGTTCTTATGTCAAATGTGATACCCATGTAACTGTATTTACACATTAACCATATTTTACATTAACCGTTATTTCTACAGCACTTTTACAATGGTGATTGTGACAAAGCAGCTTAACATATAAGTTCTAGTAAATTGAATATGTGTCAGTCCAGTTTTCAGAGTTGAAGTTCGGTTAGGTTACTTCAGTGTGGTTTGATTTTCACTGCTGTAAGTCCAAACGCTTAAGAGCAAATCATTCAATGTGCAGCTCCAAGTTCCACACCAAGCAAACCAGTGGTGACAGTGGTGAGGAACAAACTTCACCAATTGATAAAAGTGAAGAAAAAAAATGCTCAGTGGGCATTTCTTCTCAAAGGAAACTTTTTTTGTGAATGTAAACAAAAAAGAAAACAACATTATCATTATACTAGACCACGTAAAAAGCTAATTCACAGCCACTAGACTTTTCTAAAGCATATGCTTACATTTTTGCATCATCTAACGGCCATGTTGCCTGTGTAGGTGGTTTATTTTGGGGAAAAACAGATCCCTTCATTTCTAGTGTGGTCCTGCAAAATCTCAGTTTCAACTTTCTCAAAAATCTGAGTTTCTCAAAAGTCCCAGTTTCTCAAAAATCCCAGTTTTTCCAAAATCTCAGTTTCTCAAAAATTTCAGTTTCTTCCCATCAGCTCTATAACTTCAAGCTAAAGAGACCCCCCTACCCATTCACATGAACATGTAAAATGAGAGGTAGCTGTAAGGGGAAAGGATAAAGGGAAGAATTGGGATTGTGCCTTATTTCACACACACACACAAAAAGAAAAAAAAAAACTAGAGTACATAAATCTATTCAAAAACGCTTTGGTTCAGTCTCTATGGTTGTTTGACTGTGAGTTGGCATGTAAGACTTTAATCTGCTGCTGGTCATTTCTGTCATTTTGACTGTTTGTTTAGTTGTGTCTGTAGTGTCCTGTAGAGTAGTTTATATAGAAGAGTTTTCAAAGTCATTTTCATTGAGGGCCACTTCAGCATTACGGTTGCTCTCAAAGGACTGGTTATTGCTGAAAGACTTTATAAATGTTACTACATTGTTAACATTTAGAAGTGTTTTGATTTAGAAGTGCATTAAGTCCTATAGATTGTGTGGTTGATTATTAGCAACTCATCTCTTTGAAGACCATATTTAGCCAGGTAAAACTAGCCCATTGTCGCTTATCCATTGAGCTGTTTTAACCTATATGCAAAGACACCAGAGCCGTGTTATTAGATCCATCCTGAAAAATGTTGCACTTTGAAACAGAGCAGCATGGTGGCCCAAGGCTGATTTATACTTCTGTGTTGAATGATCGCCATGACCTACGGTGCATGTCTTGCACATAGTTAAGCATTTATACTTTATACTGTGTTCTGTTTCACTTCGGAAATGCTTGCTGGCAGTGGGTTTTTATGTTTCTCACTGTCGAGTGAGTTTTTTTGTGGGTGTTTTGCTTTTTCTGAATGCTACCTTAATGTACAAGTAGCTAAAATGTGCTCATTCAGAGGCAGGAACCGGCGGATGTACAACAACTTAAATCATAAGGTAAACACAATTTCCATATGGAGCTCCTCCACAGGACTCCGCACCCACACTTGTAAACACTCATTCCATTGAGTTCTGCTGCTCTCCCACGGCTCTTTCCCCCACCCGCACTTATCACCGATTTCAAACTGGTCAATCGCAGAGCTTGCATTACCCGTTGTCGCAAGATGTAGTTTCATTTTGGGAGAGATGCGCATTAGTGTCTGCGTCAGCCATGGCAAGGGGAATGCGAATGCATGTGCAAAAGGTCAATGGCTTTTTTGTGTTGAGTTTGCATGTTCTCCCTGTGTTTGCGTAGGTTTCCTCGGTGTGCTTCATTTTAGTGTGTCTCATAGGTTTCCTATACACTCCAAAGACATGCAATCCAAATTAATTGGATGATCTAAACTGGGTGTAGTGTGTGAATGGGATAGTGTGTGGGTGTTTCCCAGCACTGATGGTTGCACTCTTAAGGCTGATTAATACTTTTGCCAGGACCTACGTTCATATATCGGACAGTTGTACCTATTAAAGTTTATAAAAATATGAATGACAACAGAACATGGGTTGCTCCACAAATTTACTAAAATACTTTTTATGTATTTTTTATTTAGCCCACTCCACAATTCACACATTACTGTCTGGCAAGTTTGTGTCCTTTACTTATTTGCTGAAAAGTCAACAATGGTTCAGTAATTCTGACCATTATCACCATTAAAGCCTAAAAATTGGGCATTTGGTATATTGTAAACCGATTGGTTCAAATATTCAAATAACTTTCCAGTTATCAAAAAAAAAATAATAATAATAAATTAATTGTTACTTCATTTTAGTTTTGTAACTATTAAATTGCTTTAAATTCAAAATTTGAATATATACATTAGTGTTAAACCAATAAATAGTAGATTAACAAATTTTGTAATAATACAACCACATGATTCTCTACTTTTGCCATGACATCTCTTTTTGGTTTTTACAGTCTTACCCCTCAAGTTTTTCTAAACTGTTCAACATAAATTTCTAGCCAAGAATTGGAGATCATACCCACATTTTTTTTTCAAGAATTTTGAAAAAAATGTAAAAAAAAAAATAATAATAAATAAGAAAAAAAAAGAAATAAGAAATATATACGATATTAGACATAGAAATACCACTCAATCCAGTTATGTGCTTGCTGGGAGCACTATGTAAAAAAAAAAAAAATGTTTAATAAGGAAACAAGATTTGAATAATATCCTTATTTTGGATAATAAGGATATTATTACTGGTTGAAAAAAAAAAAAAAAAAAAAAACGTTATAACAGTACATTGGATTAGTAACCAAAGGTTGCTTGGTGCATTCAGAGACTTAAACAGATCGATATAATGGAAAAAAAAATTACTGCATGTCTACAAATTAAGACTGATATTTTTCTAAAGAGGTGGAAATGTATTATGACATATTTAGATATGTATATTTAGAGGTTGCTTAACCTATCATCACTGTAATTTGGTGTAACTACAATGTAACACAATGTACATTAACTTAATGTACAAATGTATCCCGTGTGAAGTAATTATTATGGCAAGACCTTTTATTTATTATTATTATTACTATTATTAATATTATTATTATTATTATTATTATTATGATTATTGATTTTTATTATATATATATATATATATATATATATATATATATATATATATATATATATATTTTTTTTTTTTTTTTTTTTTTTTTAATTTTTTTTTTTATATATTTATTTTATTTTATTTCATTTTATTTTATGTATCCCCTCGTGTGTAAAGGGTAAAATTGTTTGGGATGGGTTTGTTCTATAATTTATATAGAAAAAAAAGCCAAAATCCAAAAAAGCCAAAATCATTTTGCACGCTCCCAAAGCTAACCTCTGCAAACACCTTGATAATGTTGTGGTCGATGCGCACATTCAATCGAACTATCGAACACATCGAGTTTATAGCTGGAAGGGCATCCACTACGTGAAACAATTACCAGATAACCTGGCATTTCATACCACTGTGGTCACACGAAAATAAGCCGAAGGGAAGTGAGTAAGAGATTTTAATCAACATCACTTCAACTTCAGTACAATAATTATATCCAATTAAATATCTCAGCATAGGATGCCGTCATTGTAGAAATGACCTCTTCCTCACTAGGATTGCTTGATTTGAAAACATTGTAATCTGCTACTGGTCATGTCTGACATTTTGGCAGCATCAGATTTGCCTGTTTTTTTTTTTTTTTTTGTCAGAATAGCTTGTAAAGGCTACTAGTATTTAAAGGGACACCTTTTTTCTCACATAAACATGAGATATCTCTATTTAGCAAAATGATTACACCTGTGAAATTGAAGGTTGATACATTTATCATTCTTTAGATTGTTTTCTCTTTAATTATCTAAAGAACATACTACTGATGTCAAGTGATTTGCCTAGTTAGCCTGACAAATTAGTTAACCTAATACATTTACGTAAGTCTTAAATCTTTTAAGCTGAATATGTATCTTGCAAAATAACAATTAAAATACAGGGTTAGGTTAGGTTACTTTATTTATACCTAAAGGTAGATTTGGTTTGCAGTCAAGAGTCCTCATCTCATAACAGTGCCACACAAAGGAACTCACATAGTAACAACAACTATTGAACATTAAGACATAAAAAGTAAACATAAAAACATTTATAAAGAATAAATAAATCATTATTTCAAGTGATTTATCAAATAAATGTTTAAAACAATCTAATATATACAGTTTACCGAAACACCACTGCTTTAGTCTATGCCTTATTTAAATGTGAAATGGCTGCTGTTATGAAACCATTTTTGAATCATTTTGTTCTACATGCTTAATACTAGAAACATGCGACCAGAAGGAAGGAGCTGAAACTCTGAGTGTAGGGGATGAACAGTGTCACTTAAAATTGAATTTGTGATTCTCTTTAGCTGCCTGGTGTACACAGCCTCTAGATTGGCTAGTGACACCCTGGTCAGCTTACTGGACCACTTAACTATTTGATTTAGTGAGTTTTTATTTTCGAACCATGACACCAAAGCAAAGGATAAAACAGATTCAAGAATAGCATGGTAAAATAGAGTCATCAAATATGACGTATGATGTGCTGTCATCATGGCAAAGACAAAATAAATCAGCAATTTGAAGCTAGTTATGAAAACTATTATGTTTAAAAATGTGTTGAAAATGTATTAATCCCCCTGTTAAATAGAACATTGGTAGTTATGCAAATTGCTAATACCCCCCAACTGTATGTATTTACATTTATTATTATCATTATTATTATTATTATTATTATTATTATTATTATTATTATTATTATTATTATTATTATGTTTTTTTTATTTAGATCTGGTCAATATTTTCTTCGCACTGATGAATGTAAAAATATTTTTCAAGTCAGTTCGGAATGGCGCAGCAGCCTGCCATTGATCTTTACAAGCACTTCATCACCCATTGCTTTGAAGACAAACGTTTACACAGCTGAATCTACACCAGCTTTAAACATCCTCAGTAAGGGAGTGATGCTTGTTTAATATCTCTGAGATCATCCCGCTCTGTCCGCAGACAAATCGAGCTGTCTGGAATCTCGCAAAAAGGGCTGAGGAGGGCCAGTTGGGGTGCAAAACTAAAGCCGAAGTCATACCGAGAGGTAAAGAGCGCGGGTCAAGTAAGCGACGTGTCTGAAGGCGTCTACAGCGTGTTCCTAATTGAGCGTCTTGTAGTTAATTGTTTGTACGTAGGAGGGGAGAAATCAATCTGTTTTCTCACTGCTGCGACTCCTGGGCCCTGAGGTGATAGACTAGAGCTGGCAGACACCGGGACGGAGCACTGCCAAACACAGCCCCGAAACCAAAGACTTCCCCTTTCTGCTTTTTTGCAAACTCACAGACAGACAAACACACACACAAATGCAAAGCAGGTTTCACTGGGTAGATTCAGAGCCTAGGTGAAGGCGGATCAATCGATCGCTCCTGTGTTTGTCGAGGAGTGAGGAATAGTGGGTCAGAAAGGGGCACGTTAAAGAGAGACGGAGACAGCCAGAGTGCCTTGAGACTGCCGAGGAAAGAGTTTACAGAGAAGCAATAGAAATGTGTTCTAGGTTAAAGCCCTGCAGCTTTTGTCTGCGGTGTGTGAGGCTGCGCTATTCAATAAAGGAGAGGACTGCATTAGTCTCAGCTCTCGACGCCTCTTACAAAAACCAGACATAACTTTCGACAGTTGCAGTTTTTTTTTTTTTTTTTTTTTTTTTGACATACTGTAGCATGTAGCCTGCGGTTAATGGATTTATAATGTAATATACAGCTTGATGAATCAATAGTCTGAGATCAATGTAGTAGTTATTTGTAAATAAATATCATAGCATTGATAAAGAAAGTTGCACAATATTCTGAATTCATTTTGCCTATCACATTTGAATTGAATTAAACGACATGTTGTTTTTGTTGATGTTCTTCTTCCTCTTCTTTCTTACTCCCAGTGCCGGTTGTATCGAAGTTGATATTTAGCCGTACAAATTTGGTGTTTAATAACATCAAATTTTTACGAGTGTCGTTAGCCCAACGATTAACGCCCAACCTGGAGGGCCAGAACATACACACATACTGTGAAAGCCAAGTGTCTTATGGGTTTATGTTTCAAATTTGATGAAGATATCATGCAATATAAGATTTCTGTCAAAAGTTTTCTACCAACTATTTAAGTCTTTTCATACACCACTTCTATTTAATTGTAAAAAAATAGACAGAATAATAGACAGAAAATCAAAGAGATGTTAACAATTACTAAGCAAGTGGTTGTATTTTATTTTTTTATTTATTTTTTTAATTGAAAAATATAATTTATTTACAAATAACAAATGTTTTCATTAATAAATTCAAAAGAAGGTAATGATTCGCACTCAATTGCTTCATACTGTTTTTATTTTTACTTTTTCTTACATTTTACGGGTAAACAGACAAACAGACGTTTCGGCACAAAGCCTTCCACAGTGTGCGACACATTCTCCAACTCCACCCCTCTATTCCATAGTCAATCACAATGTGCAATTAGTTAAACCGTCACTCTCATTTCATTATCAATTAATCACACAATAACTTATAATCTTCACAGCAATGACAATAAACAATCTTCCCATTTCCGACCTCACTCCACAGAGATAAAGTGCATCAACCACCATTACTAATCAGGTGTACATCAATACAAAAATTCTAACAGTTAACATTAAAAGTTTTCTACATTTAACAATTACTCAAATATTAAAAATAACAAGTCTTACCTTCATCTCTACTATTACAACCAATTATACAGGAGACATTTACCTGCATATTAAAAAACGATTT